>NC_081407.1:798051254-798351254 GCF_030272615.1 Cryptomeria japonica | reverse complement strand
AATGCAATAAACACTGAAAGTGTAAGAGTGGTCTGGCTTTTTGATCACCCAGTTAAGGGGAGAGCATATTCCTTCCACTTTCGCAGTAAAGCAAACAAGTGTTCTTTTTAACCTTTTATTGCAATGATTTGGTAAAATATATATGGAAATGTTGCTCCACAAAAACATGGTATTCCTTTTATTTCCTCAAACCAGTGATTATCTAATTTAGGAAAAGAACCTGGTCAATAAAGCAAAACTTCGACGTTTGGTCAACAAAAGAAATCGACTAAAGAGAAAGAACTTCCCTTTTTAACTTGAATAAAACAGGACAAGTGTGATTCTTTTACTTTGCAAAAATTGAAGTTGATCCTTTTATGCACCAAATGATGGTGAGGTTCTTTTTAAGCTCTTTTTGCAAAATAGAAAGATTGTCTTGTTCTTTTTAGAGCCCAAAATGAAAATTCTTCTCCTAAGAAAGCAAGAAATATTTCTTTGTTGTTCTTTTTATTTGTCCAAAATAAGGTGTGTTCAATTTTATTTAAACAAGAAAAGAAAGAAATTTGAATCTTAGCTAACTTAGAAAAGTTAGTAAAATTTAAACTACTTTAATTCTAGCCTAAATAGAATAGATTCAAAACCTGCAATCAAAATGTTAGTAACCTGCAGAAAACCAGTCAATTAGTTAGCAAAAAGGTGAGTTTCGTGGACTTCCACAAGTCTAAATTTTGATTTTTGTTACAAATTAATTTTCGATTTTCCGTATGTGATGCGCTACAAAATGCACTGTAAGCGCTACAGAATAAATTGAATGCGCTATCGGACAGACCCGATGCACTAAGATGCTTTCCAAATGCACTGCTCTGTTAAGTTCCTGCATCGAGACCTACAGGAAAAAATTGAAGACTGCTATGCACTAAGTGATGGTCTCCACGCGCTAGGAAATGAGTCCTACGCACTGAACAGTAAGTTGGATGTGCTGGAATGTTAACCAAATGCGCTAAGGGATGTTCCCCATGCATCGATTCCTATTTCCCGCATATCTGCAAAAGTGGTCAGATTCATAAACAAATTTGATTAATGGGGTTATGCCCCACGGTGGGTGCCACAAATGTATGCGGGAAAAGCGGTTCCATGAAACTCAATATGTGAAAATGTTCAAAGGGCTTGTCCACACACCCATAGGACTCTTGGTGCAAGTTATGGAGCTATGAAGGATAGATCAACTTCCCAAGGTGGGTTCCATGGTTCTCCATCTCACAAGGTCCCTCAAGCCAATGCCTTTTCTCTCAAATCACTGAGCAAAGCGACTTAGGGATGACGAATGCAAGAACGTGGGATGCTTTAGATTGATTTTAACATGAATGCATCCTATTTATGCATGATTATACAAATGAGTTAAACTAGATTATAAGATGACAAGGTTAGTAACAATACTATCCTAACATGATATACTAGTTATATGATTTAAGCTAATGATAATAGAAATGCTCTAAAATGCTTATTAGATTAATTCCTATTACAAAGAGAGGCTAGATGCATGCTAAAATTGAGTATAAGTGTGATAATAAAAGGTTGGATATATAAAAATGGAAATGAGGGCTCTATTTATAGGGAAAATAGGGCAATGGATGGTCAAGATTAGAGGAGTTTATCAAGGGTCGGGATAAAAAGTTATCAATCCATGTTTACAATTTCTACCAATGAAATGGTGACAATTATCAACATAAGACTGCTTGAGAGGAGAGGTAAGAAGCATTAAATACTTGAGAAGACCTCATGATTACCTTAGAAGGTAAGGGTTAAGGTTAGGTTAGGGTTATCCAATGGATAAAGCTTTTACCCAAGGGGCAAACTCTTGTGCAAAGGTTAAAGGGATAACCATGGTCAAAGCAATGAATGCTTGATGAGACCCTTGGGTTAGATGAGGGTTAAGTTAGGCAAAAAGTCTCTAACCATGACAAAAAGTCTCTAACCATGACACTAAGGGTTAGTTAACCATTAATGGTTTGAAGACTTTGGGAACAAATTTGTAAGAGTCCTTCCAAATTTGGGGGTATTCAACAAGTTAGCTTGTTGAAGGCATAAAGGCTTTAATGCCTTTGGAAGACTTCACTACAAATTTGAGAAGTGGCCTCCTCAAATTTAGGGAAAGGGGATAATTGATGGGTTTAGGTTAATTGATTAGGATTAGATGGGTTCTAGAAGAATTTAGGAAGAGGGTTAGGATGCAAGTGGGAGATGTAGGAAAATGCAAGTGGATGAGGGATAATAGGATTTAATTAAAATAAATTGCTTTATTTCAATTTGGTAGCAAATTGGGGATCTAAATAAATTAGATTTATTTAATTGGGGTGAACTATTTAATTAAATGTAAATTTAATTAAAAAGTAGAGAGAACGGATTTAATTAAATAAAATGATTTATTCAATTAAATGATATAAAGGACTTAAGTGAATTTAAATAAATAAATAGAATAATTTATTTAATTAAATAGAAGAATGTGGATGATTTAATTAAATTAGATTTAACGAAATAGAGGAATGAGAATAAAATGAACATTAAATATTCATTTAGGAATATGGTCATTTTTATACATCTACAATATCTTCCAATGTTACTTGAACATACTGCCAATGAGGATCTCTAGTTAAAAGATTCTTATAAAAATTCAAAAATAAGGCTTTTATTTCCTCCAGTTTAGAATGCACGAGGCCAAAGTCATCTTAAATAGCTCCAATATACTCTTTTTTGTGTTTGTCAACAATTGAATAAGTACTTGGAACCTCTATTAAGGGATCTTTTATCCAATGAAATCTACCCTCCTATTTATCTTCTTGGCCTCTATGTAGGTCCATTTTACGAAGCTGAGCCTGAATTATAGTTATAAAGGTTTGACTATCGATATTATTAGGGTGAGAATTAAATAATTTTATGTTGTGTTCCAATTTTCCTTGCAGGGATTTTTCTTTTTGTTTACATTGTGAAGCCAATCTTTTACCAAAGGAGCATAAGAATTCAACACATTAAGAAATAGCATAATTCCATCATTCTCCATAAGAGTCCCTTTCTTTCAGTTTAGGAATAGAATTCCAAATACCAACAAGTGCAGCAACAGAAGAAGGTCTCTCCAGGTGTGAAATATAAATCTCAAGTAAGAAAGTTGATTGCCCATACTATATCTTTTGCCACTTGAGAATGAGAAAACAATGGAATATAATATAATATGTTCTAACAACTATGTCGACAAAATCTTGAGTCAACTCTAACTTAAGGGAGAAATAAAACCTGTCTAACCCACAAATTAACTTTATATCATCCTCGCTTCTGTAGTTTGACCAAGTGTACCAATAGTTCATATGACTAGAGTATTTATTATGAATAGGATCTATTACCCCAATACGATTGCGACAGTGCACCAATTTATCAAAGTCTTCCTTGTTCCACTTAACATGACTAGACCAGGTGAGATCATTATTATATTACACCATGTTAAAGTCACCACCTATGACCCAATCAACACTAGGAAGCTCTTTGGTCATCAAATCCCATTATTTACATCTCTCTTTTGCATTATTAGGTGCATAAATAGAGTATAAACCAATTGATAAAAGTAAGGGCCCACACAGAACTGTGTGAAGGGTCCTCAGTCTTGTCAATAACAAACCTATGGATCCACAAATCAAAGCCAATAACATCACCCCCTACCTTCTCTACGTGAAGTATGAATAAATGTAGCATCCCTTAATCAAACACCAAATAAAGAAGAAACAAGGTGAGGACCATATAACTTCAATTCTTGTAAGAAAACAATATCACGTTTCCATTTCACAACTACCTCCTTAACTCCATATTTGTGACGAGGAAGTGAAATCCACCTTACGTTCCAAGATAAAACTTTACAATTCATGATTAAGGAGAGTCTGAAAGGTTTTCACCTTGGATTAGAACTTCAAAATGATTAGCTAGAGATATGGCATGAATAGAAAGAGATCTTGATCTTTTTCTCAAAGGAGGAGGAGTCAAGGACCTACGAGAGGTTGAGGGGATAGATGAAGGCACTCTTGATCTTTGACATGATGAAGGGGGAGACAATAAGTTGTGGGGCTCTGAAGGAGGGGAACATTGTGCAACCAGATCAACACCTTAAGAGTTAGTAGCCCTAAAAGGTTCCTTCCTCTCCCTTATCATTCTCCAACCATTGAACATAATAGCCTCTTCAAACAAAGGTTCAAAAAAAGTCGATTTCACATTACTATTGACTTGATTACCAAGGGGCGAAATGTTGTGTTTCTATGGTGTAGATCCCTTGGGAGACATTGGAAATTGGGGGAAGGCTTGAACATGTTGTACATTACATGGGCCAAAACTAGAGGGATTAACAAACCTATTGCTCCTATAAGGACAACCTCCAATCAAGTGACCCTCTTGTCGACATAAAAAGAAGGTATTTGGCTTATTCAAATAAACTAAAGGTTGGGTGAACTCGAACCTGGGTTCAATTAGTTTAATATTCTTAGGAAGAGGGTTGTTTAAATCCATGTCAATACATACTCTAGGATGCACCCATTAAACTAGAGAATTTTTTAGAGTTGTTATTACACCAAATGACTTTTTTGAGTTGTGAACCAATTTCTTTATGAAAGGTCTAAAGGCAAGGTTTAAAAATAGGAGTTCAACCCACATAAGATAATGGGATCTTGAATGCCCTTTAGGATGAAATTCCAAGGTCTAGGCTTGTAAGTACCAATTTTGGCCACAAATTAACTAGGTGTCATATTACTACATAGCCCGGGCATGCTTAGAAAATTTAGACTTGCAAGACATGTACCCCATTGCCTAGACCTCACAAGGCTTCTATTATCCAACTCTTGTTCTCCCAATTTAGCTAAGCCCATTTATAAAAATCAGATTCAGTTGAAATTCCTCTTAAAAAGAAAAAGGTTTATAGATCCATGTTGACAATCATCAATTAAATCGATTACTTCATCAGGAAGCATAAATTATAAGGTTCAACCTTCTTCCTCAGCACGTGAGTCTTCCATTTCATTTTCAACACCATCAACATTCCCTCCATTATTATGACCAGACTACGAAAATATCTATATATGGAACCTCCACTATGTTCCTACATAAATGGTAGCTCCTACAATCAAATCAATATAAATTCACATGAGACTCATCATATCAATTTTATCAATGCATATTTCATCACTGCTATAACCCTTGATGTGCCTAGTGGCACCCACTCTAAGACCAAGGTACCTTGAGATGATCATGACACCTTGCCCGGGTAGGTCCACTTGGCCAACTAGGGTTACAAGTGAATCAACGACTCAAAAATAGTGAAATCACACAAAGCAAGGTTAGCTAGCCTACCTCATCTAGTGGAAGACCCTCCTCGATCGGTTGCCTCAAAACCTCCATTGTAGCGGGTTGATCTGGTCATTTGGATGGAATTTTCCCCTTTTGGTAGACCCCTTTACACATTAAAACAAAAAGTTTGAATAAGACAAATTAATAGTAAACATGTCACTATTTAAAGGTAATTTCTCTTAAAACCCTAATTTCTTATGAACTTTACTTATCATCTCATATCTTGAGCTAGAGAACTTTGAGTTTCATGTTTTTTGTTGCATTAGAATTGTGATTCAGTTCCTTCCTCGTCGAATGGCCATTGAGTATTTTTTATTTCATATCAACCTTTCTAAGAGCATTTATCATCACCTATCTTTCATAGCACAAAGTGGTAAACATGATACCTTGTTTCTATTTCCTAATTAGCAAGCATAAACAAAGGTGCATATAGCTACCCTTGAATGTTATCACTCTTAGCAATCATTCTTAAAGATATTTTCAATTTCAACTAACAAAGTGGTTTTGTAGAATGTGATTCCTAACATTGTATTGCAGATATCATTGGGGACTTCATTTGACACTTATGTAAATATCCTTTTTCATAAATGTTAAACTTTTCTATACTTTATCTTGCATATGCACGTAGTGTCATATGACTGCTAAAGTAGGGGCTAAATGTAGCATTGTAAATTGTACACCTTTAATTAGGATGTCCAATTCCATGCTTCATTATCACTCATTTTGGCATATCTCATTATATTATGCATTATAGGACTATCACATGCACTTAATTAATTTAATTAATTCAAAATATGAGCCCTTTCTTGATTCTAACCTTATCACACTCTAATTTGGGCCCTTAATTTTAGGTGTGCCCTTTATATTTCAATTATCTTTATTTATCATAGGTCCTACCCTATTTTAAATCTCAAGATGTATTTTGTTGACATTGGTTCGTCATTGATGTCAACTAGGATGATATCAACATAGATGTTGCTTGACAAAGACTAACTGAGCTGATGCTTACTTATTAAAGAAAGTATGGCAACAAGACAAGTGTATGTGTTCATGAAGGAGTGACATGATGTGTTCATCCAAGTTGAAGGTTGGGTTGATCAACTTGGGTCGATGAATGACAATGTGTCTACTTATATCAATGTTATAGTTCCTTGAAGTCCTAATGTAAACAAGGCAGTTAGGTTTTGTGGCTAAGAGTTGTAACATAAATATTCAATCTCGTCTTCATGGCAATAGGAACTTCAATACATATAGGGATCAACGACAAGAACTTTAAAGGTACATTAAACAACATAGTATCAATTGATAATCATGCATTAATAATTAAATTTATCTCTAAGGACATATCTAAGGTCAATTATTAATCTTTCATAAGCTGCATGAACATGATGATTAGATTTTGAATACCAATGGCTACTTGAGTTTGATAGAATAAACAAAGAAGTTGGAATGTTTTTATATAAGTGTCGTAATGGATTTGAGAGACTATGTTGATCAATGAACAATGACATGTTCAAAAGCCACGTTGGATACAATAGTTGACAATTTATTATGATGTGTTGTCATCATAAAATTGTCATAAGTGATTAAAGATATGTTCGTGATTAAAAAGAAGTGTATGACAGTTATAGAGTCAATTGGAAATTGTTTTTGCAAACCATTTTGGGAAGAAGAAAAGTATTTTGTATCTATTCTTCTCTTTAAGGGTTGAGATTGATTGTGAGAGTATCTACACAGAGGTATTAACAAAAGATTAACAAGATAACTGTGTGGAGAAGAAGATAAAATCTATAATGCTAAAATATGCAGATGGGATAAGTGTTGAGATGACAAATATATAAAAATATATCACTACATAAAGTCATGAAATATGTTCACTACTAAAAGGAGTGGTGTATCAGATACTATACTTGATTATGCGGTATGATTTGTATGGAAAGAAGTCTTCAGGCCAAAACAAGAGAAGATTCTGAAAGTCTCTGCATGTGGTGAATTTGATCATTATACAAGGAAGGTAATTGTTCTAAGTTATCAGGTATACCAACTCTTAAACGTTTCTTCAATCAATTTCAATAGTGCTCTACATTGTGAGGCTTTTATGGCTACATGTACAAAAAAGTGTGCTTGACATCTTGTCATGATAAACAAGTCTTTGTAGCAGCTAAAAAAGTTTGATTGCAGAGCTAATATTTCAGATTTGTTTCAAGACACAGAGTGTTAAGTTTGTGATGAGTGATTTCTATTGAAACAAAGTAATCCTCTATACTTTGATTGTTTTCTTCGTAATGTGTTGTGTATGGAGTGGGTGCTCCTAATTTGAGTTGGTACTTGTAGACACATAAATCTATCCACTAAATTAAATAAATATTTAATATTTATTTAATTCTCTAATATTCTCCTGTTAATTAAATATATATTTAATTAATTCACTCAACCCCCATTCCACTAATTTAATTAAATAAATTTCATAAATTTATTTAAATTTAAAATTACTAGCTATAATCCAACAATTAAATAAATTGATCCAATCTATTTAATTCTCCTCTTTCCTCTCATTTAAATAAATTAAAGATTTATTTAAAATACCTAACCAAAATCCCTACTTAAATAAATGAATATTTATTTAAAATACCCATCCAATGCAATTACACATTTAATTGAAATGAATTTTATTTTAATTAGAATCCTATTTATCCTCACCCACTTGCATTCTCCTACAAAGTTCACTTGCTCATTAACCCTTCTTCTAGATTCTTCTAATCCCTTCTAAATTAAGCCTAAACCCATTTATAATCACTTACACAATCCTAATCCCAAATTAACCTTCAACCCATCATTTCACTCATTTAGGACTGTTACAGAGTCTTAAATGCTTCCCTTCTTCAACACACTAACCCACATGGGTCTTGTCCCTTTGACCAAGGCCTAACCATGGGTAAACATTGCACAAGAGTTTACCCATTGAATAATAGATTTACCCAATAACCTAACCACATGAGGTTACCCTCATGTCCTCTCAAGCCCTCTCATGATGCCACTTGTCACCATTGCATTGGTGGAAGTTGAAAACATGGATTGAGGATCAAGCCCTCCTCATGCAATCATATCCCTTGCTAAGCTATATCAATCTTGACCCTTCAATCAACCATTTTGCTTATATAAGGAACCCTCATCCTCGAGCAAAGGAGGAAACATCTTTCACATTGTTATTATAATTGCATAGGCATATCTACTTAGCTTTCTCATAGCAATTCTATTTTGTCCATTTGCATAGCAATAGAAGTTTATTTTTAACCACATTCAATCCTTCATTTGGCATCCATGGCTACATGCTAAAATCGAGAGCTACACTCAAGCATTGCATTTTGGATCTTGGAGAGGAGAAGAACAAGGGAGAGACATCAAGAGCATCATGAGAGCTTCTTAGGGAGTCTTTTCTCTTTTATTTTTTTTGTTATTGCTTCTATCATATGCTTTTAATCTATTTTGTTAAGCATTTGGAAAGTTTAAAGATCATTTGGTTTTAGTTTTGGTTGAGACTAACTTATTGACATTTGAGCTTGGTTTTGCTTGTTCTCCTTTCTTGTGCATTAGTGCTCATACTGCTAGTGAGGCATAAAGTTTGTAACTAGTGAGGTTTATGACTAGTGAGGCATAATAAAGTTTACTTTCATAGTGGTTTTTTTTCATTTAGAGGGTTTTCCACTCAAACACTACTGTTGTGTGATGTGCATACATGATTCAACTATCTTATGGATTGATATATGCCTTTATGTTGTTATTCTTATGTTTATAGTCTGATATATGTTTTGTACCACTGATTTTAAGTATCAACTTGCGTGCCACTGATTTTAAGTATTTATTTGTTAAATGAATTGATTTTTACAGACCACTAACTCACCTCCCCTTTCAATGGTCTAGGGTATTCCAACAATATTTCCCTTATCTAAACATCATATATTGTTGCACAAACTTAATTCTGACATAGAACCCTATTATCATGCATTCTTAAAATAGTTGGGCTGAAAGTGTCAGGACCTAGACAAAAATTAACACGTTTGGACCACACTTTTTGTTCTAAAATTTGAGAGGATAATAAAACAGTCCCATCCTATTCAAATCTAGCTTTGTGTGGAAAAATTAAAAATCAAGGTTGGCCATTTATCAAATCAAACCTAGAATCTCATATATAAGCAATTATTTTCCTCATGATCCAATCTAGCAAGCATATACAACATTGATGTGAAATTGGATATATCCTTATGAAGCGAAGGTGTTGCTTTTAGGAGAATTTAAGTTGATCTACAACTCATTCATCATCAAGTATTCATCAACATTCATCGACCATGGAAACTTCAACAGATATTGGAGGATAATAGGGAATCATCGACTAATGATTGGCTTGTATATCTTCCTAAGGATTTAGCATGGTTTCATGTTGTTTTCATATTTCTACAATTAAGCTCCAAATCTGATATTTTACATTTAATTTATTTATGCATTAATTCATTTACATCAATATCACTTTAGGGTTTTTCTCTAGCACATCTAAGTAGACTCTAGTTTTCATTTACATACCTTAGCTCACAACAATCTTAGACGTGCTTAAGATTCAAGAGTGCACACATTATTACAATTTCAATATCGACTTTTTTTAGAGTGTGCAACTACGAGTTCTAAATGGAGACACTGAGACAAAATAACAATCAAGAGACAAATATAGGTCAATACCCAACATCATAATAGAAAAGCCTTGGATTAGGGCACTCTAGGAACCCTCGTCTAGGACCAGGGTGTTCTGGGTATCCTAGTCCCTAAAAAACTACGTCAAATTTCAAGGGAGAAACCTATAGGTCCTTAGGAGGCCCCAATTTAGTTTGTGCACAAAAGCAAGAAGATCAGTGCACTTTGGGTGCCTTGGTCTAGTGAGTTCAACTCCAGATTATAGTCATAGGTGCACCTCTGTATTTTCTATCCAATTTTGTACCTGCTACAAAGTTTCTATTTGCGTATCAATTTGTTACAATATTTTAAGTTATCATTTGCATTACACTTAGATCTTAGTTTGATATCACCTCATTTTGAGTTCATACTCTTTCCACACAACAAATGAATAGAGCCATCATTTGACTCTCTTTGACAAGAGTTAGTCAAGTTTAATCACATCCTTGGTGGCTTTGTATTCCAATATTTATGTGAAAGTGGATCTTGGCCCTAATCACACCTAGTTCCATTTTCATCTTAAATAAATCTATAATGTGAAAATTGGCTTTTCACTTGCTAATCATATTTGCATGAAAGTTTGTAAAGCACTTTCAACAAAAAACTTCTTATGTGCATATATTGTAATCATGACATTACATGAGATACCATATCTTTGAGGAATTTTGTAAAATGATATACGTGCCTTGTATATGCTTCCAAATTTTATATACAAGTCTATCGAGGTAGTTGCAACTAAAAAATCTAACAAAATTCCTCTATTCTTTATTTTTTGATGAATGCCAAAAAGCCAATTAGGTAATGTAATATTAAAATTTCAATGAGTATTGCCCTGCCTAGGATAACTATGAATTCTAGTAGGGCCCCTATTCAAATTCCACGTTTTGCACATGTCTACTAGGCCCATTACAACTACAATATTTAACTAAACTTTATCCATTGTGATTTGATCCAAATGACAAAAATTAATTAGGTATTGGCATATAAATTTTGTCAATGAGCATTACTTCAAATAGGATAACTCTAGGTAAGGACCCTATTTATTATATCTTTGTTAGGCATAACATACTAGAGTTCAAAGACCATCTAACAAATAAGGAAAAACACAACTAGAGTAACCAAAGAAGGATATAATAGGTAGTGACTACCAAAGCTTTGATTTTTGTTAGGATGCTTCTTTTGTAGTCAACAACATTTGTGGTGCACTATAGTCAACATCTTTAAACTTTTATAGTTGTAGTAATATTAAGTTATCATAGTAAATCTAAACACGTGGTTTCAAAATGTTAACTATAATATCCAACTAGCTCAAAGCTTCTTATTAAGATAAAGCATTAATGTTGACGAAGAAGTAGTTGATGAAAAAGTTTCATCAACATGTAGCAAATTTCACTAAGAGAGTTGGAGGGGACTTACTAGCAACATCAAGACGTTAAATCTTTCAATGTGCTAATTAAGAAACACCACTAAAAGGTGTTGGTCATCCGAGAATATATGAATCAGTGATTAGCACTAACCATAAATATCAAAATTTCAAACTTTCTTCAAGCTCAAAACAAACATCTCCATTGTCAATAGTTTGATATGACAAAATGTAATAGTGTCGACTGTTCAATGATATAATATCATATTGATTAGTTGTAGAAACTCAAATCATTAAGGAAAAATGAATTGTACCAATCTAATTGTCAATACTCACATCAAACATAATTGTTGATATGTTGAAATTAAGTAGCACCAATTATCAAAAGAAGATGAAATCAATGAATGATTGTTTGTAAAAACTCAAGTCAATTAAAAAAAATGAACTATATCTATCTAAATGCACGATCAAAGGGCACTAGCATTAACCGTCTTATGATACGAGATCATCAAATAATCATCTGTAAAAACTTAAATTATTATAAAAAATAAATTATAAAAAATTGAATATTAACAATCAACTTCAAACAAAAATATTGATAAATTAAAATAAAGTAACATCGACTATCCAATGAGATGAGATTGATGTACAATTATTTATAGAAACTCAAACCATTGGAAAAAAATGAATTATAACCCACTAAATTAAGATCTAAGATTAATAAACCCTACTAGAATTATATTTGAATATCCTTACACTATATATGGGAAGTGGTGTAGCCGTTATAGTTAATTTCACCCACCCACAAATTCGAAACATCAGATTTTGAAGATTTTTTTTGGTTGTCTATGTATGCGACTTAACTACTTATAACTATTATTCTGATTTTTGGGTAGTAACAATGCACATTGTAAGATTTGTTATGTGCACAAGGGTCAAAAATTATACATAAACTTCAAGATGCCCCAATAGCCATGCACTTAAAATTGCCGATACTTATGCATAAATGCCCCAGTAGTCATGTGCTATGGGTACCAATAAAGGTGCACAAGTAGGTCAATTATGGTCCAAAAATGCTAACTACTCGAACTAAAGTGGGCGGCTATAGGTACATGTGAAAATTATTAATGAACTTTTAGTTATCATCTTTTAGGTTTCTTTAAAGTTAGTAATTGGAGGATTGAATGTGCAAGAGTAAACGGTTATTGGAACTATAACAGCTACTCGTGCTCTTCCCCCTATAGACTATGATAATAAGCTACTTAAAAGACAAAAACAATATTTTTTAGTAAAAAAAAAAGAGCTTCAAATAATTTAAAAAAGGAAAATCCTTGGTTTCTCGGAAAAAGTAGGAAAATGTTTAGTGTGACCAATGGTTTTAGAAACAATTGCCCGCCCCATGGAACCGCCTCGCTAAACAGCTTTTGCAATTCGAAGTGTTATTAAATTCCCTTTACGAGGAAATTCAGACGTCATCGGTCCACCAATTATCTAGAATCAAAACTGCTTTAGCAAATATAAATGAATTTAAAAGAAACAGCAAAGCAGACGTACAGTCTCGGCAACAGCGCTACTTCCAAATCCAAATCCAAATCCACCCAATATAGACATCACAAAACCAAACCTCCCTCGTTTTGAACCCTTGACCTGCAATTCCACACCAATTTCGGATCTGTAAAAAACCACATATTTCTGTACATATCAACAAAATGATGGCGCGAGGGAGCCTTTGCGTCACTCGATTGCTGCGTGGTCATTTGCTGGATAAATCTCCTGAAGTAGGGCAAATAAACCACGAGTCAGGGCAAAAGTGTTTTGAATTAGGGCAAAGTTCAAGAGCAGGTAGTGTAAGGCACAAGTCAGGATCTTCGAGGAGGAGGAACAGGCGGGGGGAGTTGATAGAGGTGCACCTCGAGGGCGGTGAGATGGAGGCCTTTGCCGTGAAGACACTGGAGGAGACAATTCATAAAATGGCCGTGAAAAGAGCGGCCCCTGTGTGGCTTCCTTTTCGCCCCGGGATGTCTTATTGGGTGCCCCCGCCTGCCAAGCTGGGGGATATTATTGAAGTCGCAATTAATAGTAAATTGTCTCACGAGGATCTGCAATTGTTTTCAACGGCAAAGCGCGGATGGCCTTCCACGGCCTATTACATCCAAGGTACGTTTTTTTATAAATTTTTCTGTGTTATTGGGTAGCATAAGCGTGTTTTTATACGTATTCTGTATCTGTAAAGATTTGAGGACTAGATTTTTGCCAAAGCTCATTGAGTGTTTGTAACTTTGTATGTTCTATTTTATTATATCAAGGTTCTGTGGTTCTTAATTGTTAGGGTCAATTAGATATTCGGATAAAGACTGCCTAAAGCTTTCTGGAAATGGATCTTGATGAAACACAGCTGTATATAGATGGAATTTCAATGCATTATCTGCAAGGTTTAGAGGAAATATCATATTTTTGTGAATATTTTATTACCCCATGTTCCATGCAGCTGTTTAACTCTACTTAAATATAAGCAATGTTCCCATGCTGTTGCTTAAGTGTATCTTGTGCTTATATTTAAGCAGTTATAGTGTTCCAATGGGGAATGAAAATTATGGAAAAGGCATAATATAGAATCGTTTTTTATTATTGTGGAGCAGCTATTTTTTATTATTGTGGAGCTGCTATTGTTTAGGAAATGAAAATTAAGCCATGAAGAAAAAGGGGCTGAAAATAAGCAGCAACTCCTTATTGAAAAAAATGTTTTTATGTGAAAAAATAATATTAATACTGTTAGCAGCAAAATTAAAATAACTGCTTAAAAATAAGCAGCAAAATTAGCAGCTGCATGGAGCCACCAGCTCCACAAATTACTCCTAAAAAATTAAGCAGTGACTGCTAGCCAAAATTAAGGCTGGAAGATACTGTAGGAGTTCTGATAAAACATTTAATGTATTTATTTTGTGAAATCAAGACTTGGGCAGCTTATTATAGTTAAAATAGGTTGCCACCTCCCTTACGCAACACATGTGCGCACTTGTTGCAGCACCTTTACATAGTGCTTTTGTTTCAAGAGCAATTTACTGTTGCCAGGGAGTTGACAACACTTGCGCATGTATTTATCCAATGTAACTCTGTAGTTGTGGTAATAAAATAAAAGAAACAAGGGCTATAGTGCTTTTGTTTCAACAGCAATTTAGTGTTGTCAGGGAGTTAACAGCACTGGTGCATGTATTTCTGCAAGCTAATACTGTAGTTACGGTAATTGTAGATCAGAAAAAGAAATGCAAGTCATGCCTAGTTAAATTTGGGCATTATATCAGATCTTCTGTGTCTGATAACTTGCTTGAAGTGCATTTCTGTTCCATCTTCTGTATCAAAAATCTTTTCTATTTCTACAACGCCTCTATTTCTACCTGCCATCTCTGCCCGAGTGAGTTAGAGGTTTGTTATCTTAGTAGTAGATGCTTGCCCAACATTTCCCGTATGGTGATGCTAAGACATGTTTCAAGGATGGCCGGCTAGGGGGCTGCTTTTGGATAAGGCTGGAGCTCCCTTTAAATCTTTTGACCTTTTTAACAACTAGGGAAATTATCCTAAATTTCTAACGAGTTGATGAAATTCATTTAGAAGTTTTGAAATCTAGGAAGGTGTTGGAAGAATGTTTTTCTCAAAGGGAGTGTTTGTAATGTTTTGTCTTAGGATTTTTTATACGTCAAAACCTTGTGGGAATTTTGCCCCATTTTGAATTAGTTGCTACAAGAAATTATCTTGGTTGGATTTTATGGTTTTTTCCATCATTTTTTGATTGTATGGGTCTTGTGCAAATGCTTGTATTCTTGGTGAATGTTCGGGCTGATCTAGAAGAGGTTGTTCTTCATGTCATGACGGGGATTGATTTGTTATATCCTCTATGAAAGGCATTTCCCATGTTGAATTTGACTCCATTATTTTCTTGGACTGAGACCTTGTGAGTGACATGCAAAGGTAGATCTAGTGTATTTGATTTTTGTGTGGATTTTGAATGTTGTCTGATGTTTGTAGGGATGATGATGTTTTGATGGTTGATATGGCTAACCTGTTTAGACTTGAAAAAGATTGGGTAAATGATTGAATTAGATGTGGGAGGTGATTTGATCTTTGTTTTTGGTAATGGTGTGGAAGACTAGGATGGAGTCTTGAAGAAATTTTCTGCGTTTTGGGTTAAAATAAATTAGAAAATTTGAATTCTAAAATTGGAATTGGATGAATTTTAATGTGGTATTTGGTGTCCCCTTAATGATTTTCTATTAGAATTGCATTGAAACCATGCTCATTATTTTATGCATGTTTGTGAAAATTAAGGTGTACATACTATATATATCATGGTGACCTGTCCTCAAAATGTCGGCGTTTCTAGGATGAGGATGTACCCAAGGCTCGGGACAGGGATGAAATGTTCTCTCGCGACCATCTGCAAGGAAGAATGTTCCCAAAACTTCCTTGCAACTCAGGAAACTTCAAGAGGATATTCTTGCACTGTAATCAGTACAAAACTATGCGTT
The DNA here is from genome assembly GCF_030272615.1 of Cryptomeria japonica. Lineage (NCBI taxonomy): Eukaryota > Viridiplantae > Streptophyta > Pinopsida > Cupressales > Cupressaceae > Cryptomeria > Cryptomeria japonica. The sequence continues at coordinate 798,335,291 of NC_081407.1, read as the reverse complement.
ATAGTGTACAAATCACTTAAAAGATTCTTACAGGCTGTTTAGAATTGTCATTCTTTTCTTTGTAAGCTGAACTATGCTCAAACAAACTGGAAAATAAAGCGCAGATATAAATAACACACTGACACATGATTTTCACTTGGGAAACCCCCAATTTGGGAGGAAAAACCCAGTTGATAGGTGTGAACTGAGTCGATCAGGTTTTTGGATAATCATAAAAACTACTAAAGGATTCTGGTAATGTATCTGGATAAAGCATAGCTGTATCAAAATATATTATATCTCAAAATGTTTTTTTGTGGAATTCTCAAAGCATGAACGCACAGTTTAGAGAAAATATTATCATTTTTGGAATTTCAATATTCTGTGATCTATAACTGTCGAGTTAAATGGCTTTGGGGATAGATACTGCAGGGTTTTTGATAAAAGATGAATGTTTTTGTTTATATCAATTTTGTGAGAGTAAGAGTTGGGTTGCCTGTTATATTTTAAAAAAGGTGTGATATTCAGATCTTCTGTATCCGAGGAGTTTGCTTGAAGTACATTTTTGTTAGAGGTTTGCTATTTTAGTAACAGATGCATGTGTGTGTGTGTATCTCATTTTTTATGAGTCTAGCTAGCTTTACATTACATCTTAATTCAAGCACATAATACATACAGTGTGTTTGTGTGTGTACATAGATATAGACGTAGACATGAACAAATGTATGCATGTGGGGTACATACATACATGCATGTTCTGTATGCACTCATCCATTCACACATGTACACACATGCACACATTTTTATTTTTTACAAGTTTATGGATACATGGCATCAAAATTCAAGTTTAGACTTTCATATGATGTTTCAAATTTGATCTGCAAGTAAATTACAATTGTTGAATTATTAACTCCAACAGATGCTTCATCACCAAAACAAAGAAGTGTGCACATTTGCTGTTCTTTTCAATTCTAATTTGTGACGGTAGCACATTCACATCTTAAAATATTGTTTCCTCAAATTTTCTTGTGTATTACTTGATGTAGATATTGAGTTGAGTTCTCAAATCCATAAGTTATCGTCCAAGCAGATTTCATGTGTGTTTTGGCTTCTAATTATACCCTTAAGTAAAATGATTAGCTGTGTAACCCTGCTAATTGAATTCTGCTGTAAATACCTCTCCTGTTCCCATACTAAAACATGTTTTAGTCCCACAACTTGTCCAAACCTTAAAAAATCCATTAAGTTGATGCCCATTGGTAGACTTCTCACTCTGTATGATTGAGGTATAATTGTAGTTTCCTTTTACTCTATTCAGGGTTGGTATATTAGGTTTTCTCATTTCCCCATTCTAATAAGGGAAAACAAAACTAGATAACTTCTAATTTTCTTTACTGGGTAGAACAATTTTGAAACTATTCAATTGATGGCAGACCTTGGTAGAAGACTCATTGGGTGTGATCAAGGTATAATCTTGTTTTGTTTCACTTGATCCATGCTCGGAATTATAGGATTTCTTATTTTACATGTTCTGACAGGCGAAAACAAACAAAAAAACATTTCAGATTTGTATCTAGCTCAAACCATGCTACAATCATTTAATTGATGTTAGACCTTGGTACAGCCCTCACTAGGTGTGATTGAGGTCTAATCTTAATTTCCTTCAACTAATATATGCTGGATATTTTAAGTTTTGTCATTTTATATTTATAGATAGCATTGCACAACATGGGAAATGTGTGCTCTGTCATCATGTGAAGATGGTTGACATGAAGGATGTTGTCAGGTGATTGCCATCTAAATTTTTTCTATTTTTGCTTTCAAACATATATCATCTCTGAATCTTTTTAAACTTTACCTTCTATTCTTGCTTTCAAACATATATGATCTTTGAATCTCTTAAAACTTTACATAGATTTTAAACTGATGGCTTTTAGATCATCGTGCACATAGCATTCTCCTTACGAGGAGTTGTCAATTTTGTATTTTTGTTCACATGCAAGGAGCTTTTATTTCCTGTCTAGATTATATGAAGTCTAGGTTTTTCCTGAACAAAGAAAAATTGTATTTGCGATTTCAGCTTTATACAATAAATTATATAAAGTTTATCCATTCTTCAGATAGCTTATTAATTCAATTTAAAGATTTGTTGAAAGACATTTATTAGCTCTATATGGGATGGCAGCTCATAGATATGTTTTATGTTTGCACTGATTTCAGATGAGTCTTCTCAAACAGTGGAGACAATTGCAGATACAAATGAAAAATCTGAAGAAGAAGAAGAAGGTTGAATATTTATATGCTCAATTTACTGGTGAGTGTTTATTCTTTGAAGTTACTCCCTAATCTTGTAGGATCATATCACAATTAAGTCTATTGTCTCCAAGGACTTGCAAAAATAGTGAAATTATATGCAGGCAGGGTTAATCTTTTGCAAACCCAATTGTGTGCAGGGCAATTAGAAAGGCTAAATTTGCGAAATATAATGAAATTGGATTACTTTTCTTAATATGAAAGACATTATATCTACTATTGTTTTTCTAACATTGCAATTCTTTTAGCCTAATCGTGGTGGCCATTTGTTAATAAGCAATTGTACAAATAAAGTATATATTCTCACTTGATCCTTTTTATATATTCTTGGGGTTATAGCTTTGATTTAGGTGAAATTGATTTTTGTTAATATTCAGCACATGGTATGCAGATTCTGCACTCTGGGGCTCAACATAAATTGTCTAACTTAAACTTTGATTAAACCTGCAATTCTGAATGCAATAACCTATACGCACACACTTCTGTACAAGAAAATAGGATGTTAATTGAAACCAGAGTTCTGCAATTGCTGGAAAAATAAATTTCATTATTTCGGAAAAATCCTGAATACAAATTATGGAAAGCCACAACGTCAGAAATAACTCATGAACTTGGCACTCCAAAATAGAACAAAACAACCCAAATCTAGATTGCCTTTCATTGCAGAAGAGACATCTAAAAATAAGCTATTTACCTGGAAAAAAGTAAAAGTATGTCTACTGTCCACCCAGCAGAAAACAGAAAACTAAAATATAAACCACCAGTGTGAAAAATGGTAAAAAATGAGCACCTCAAATATTTGATAAACTAATAAAAACAACTTAAATTATGACAAAAGATGTGCTTAGTAACATCCTATACTAGTGCCTAAATATACCAAAAGAACTATTGATAGCTAAAATTTCTAGTGCCAAGAGTACGAGAAAAAATCACCAAAATATAGGATGATTTTTTAATTCTGCTGTGCCCAAAACTCAAAGTTTCTAACACTCCCTCTTTGCGAAGGATGTGTTCATCAATCCCAACTTCATTCTAGTATTTCAAACTTCCTCATTTTAAAGAATCCTTTGGCAACAGGAGTAAAAGTTTCATCATGGTTGACTCCCTCCTTTTGATAGAAGGACGCTACTCTACTATGGCATCTTGCCATACCTGCTTAATTGGATCGGCAAGTAGCCTGTAAAGGCCATGATTTTGAACTTTTTGGGGCAAAACTTGACTACTTTTAGGGTTGTGTTTTATAATAATCACTTGCTGACCATCAAACTTAACAAATACATTATAAATTTGAAATCTGTAATGCAAGAAATTGAATGAAGATTTTTTCTTAAACCAAGAACATACAAGATATTATTTAGCTCAATAACATCACTCAGAGGAATGCAAACGTAGATAGAGCCCAATCTAGTAACCGGACAAGTGGCAGCATTTGCCCAACTCTACCTATATGCCACCTATATGCCTTCATTGCATTCTTCATGTCTTTTGAATGGCTTCTTATTAAACATCATATGTATGGATGCTCCGTTGTCTATGAACTAATGTATGCTAGATTTCATAGATCGCATACTTGGTCTTGGAGAGTACTAGGCAAGCCCAAACTTTTTGACTTGGCAAAAACTTAGCAAAAATTTGGCAAAAACTCGGGAACATAAAAAATACTAATTTTTTTATAAAAACACTTCTGTTTTTGCAAAATTCAATCACAAAATGTATCAAATGAATTTAAAAACCATGATAAAGTGTGTTCTATTAAATTTGATTGTTCAATACATATGGATTACAAAATGGCATCATCATGCGGAGCCAAGTAGTGGAATTGGATACAATAGCTAGCTACTAACTAACAACTATTATGAATTTATGATGATTGTATTTGAAAATCATCATAAATTTCATATCTAGGCAACTTAGACGTTACAAGTTTTTACATCTTCCTCTTCCCCACCCTAGAGAAATAATGGGAGGTAGAGGGTATGGTCCTTGCACTCGAATCTGGCTCCCTGCTTGGTGTAGAAGATTGTGCCTGCGGCTACACCATGCCGATAGGTGGCAGTGTGTGACTCAGACAAGTAGGCGAACCAGCATAATATATACAGGCTATCGTCAGTGACAGTATTATTGGAAGATTAAAAAATCTTGGAAAAAGGGGCAGAGAAATATGTGTTGAGTAAAATAAAAGAATATATATTTATGGGGGCATTACAAGTGGCAGCAATATAAAAGGTTTAAATATATCAAATGCAGCGATCAGAAAAGAAGAGTAGTTTAAGGCTCAGTTAGGAAGAGGACACAAGATACAATTAATAGGAGGACATTTCTCTGATAGAATTATCCACTCTAAAGTGGATATCTATAAGAAATAGAAGGTATATGAAAGGAGCCTAAAAGGTGGAGAATCTATCTTATTATGACTCTAATCTGAAGTTTTCAGTTAAGCAGCACTATTACATCTCAAGTATACAGATCCGAGAAAGTTATCAAGATAAGTCCTATCCTTTGAAACTATTCTTAAAATTTAAATTAAATATCATAATGAAAAGTATTCAGTTAGGGTAAATTCTGTATTCTAGTTCTCACTTTAAGTCTGAATGGTTGTCTCAGGATTGAACTAAGGCAAATCCCTCATGGGGACATTACAAGTGGTTAATAAACATAAAAAAAAATTAAAACTGTTAGTCCCAACCGGTGCTGAGAGGGGAGGGGTGAATCAGCACTTTACTGGTTTTAGCCAATAAAAACTTTTAACTTAAGTTCTCATTAACTTAACATTCATCAATATAAATAACTGCTGCAGAAGAATAAGCATGCATGAAAAGATACACAGTGACACCAAGATTTATCTTGTGGAAACCCAAATGGGAGAAAACCACGGTGTGAGTAGGAGCTCACAAAATCTGTACTCTTCTGGAGTACACCCGGTGAGGAGCCATCCCTGTTAGGAGATTATAAAGACACTGTTAGTGTTAATTTTTAGTGATCAGATTAACAGTTTAGAACAAAAAACCAAACTAAAATAAAGCACACACATAACACGCTTATACCCTGGGAAAACCTCTCTCTTGGAGGTGAAAAACCCAGCTACAATATCTCAGATCTTTATTAAACAATAACCATTTGTTTCTTTACAGTTGAGCTTCAACACTTGAAGCTATCAACAAACTAAACACAGTGAACTTATCTGCAGATGTTGCTGTCACAAAGATGAAGTTCGCTGATGATCTCCACAGCCTTCAATGAAAGTTCGCTGACCTTCAAGTGAAGACTACTGTTAGAAGGGAAGGTTCGCTGCCCTTCGGATGGAGTTCGCTGACCTTCAAGGGTATTCACTGTTGCTTCCAATAGTGTTCGCTGTGCATCTACAGATGTTTGCTGTTGTATATTGCAGAGATAGTTTCACTAAAAGATGATGTGAACAATGATAAATACTTTGTACTTATAGGCGACTTGACCTTTAATTCTTCAAGTCGGCTAGCATAAATCAAATGTATCAAAGTTGGCACCCAGAATAGGGTCTGACCCATAATAATTACAAGTTACTTATTATAGGGTCAGCCCTATCACATCAACAAGTTACATTGTATCACCCATTTAGGGCCCAACATGAATCACAAGTTACAATGCCCATTTAGGACCAGACCCAATTACAAGTTACACAAGTTGAGCGCCCAAATAGGGCCTGCCCTTTAACATTCACAAGCTTCATAATATAATCACATAAGAAGGCCCATCAAACATTTACCAAGCTAGGTCGGCCCAATCAAGGGATACGACCTAGCTATATTTCAACAGTTAGGTGCCACCCGGTTAAGGGATTTTGTCTAAGGCCTGTTAGTGCCTTTACCCTGTTAAAGGTAGCCTTGTCAAAGGTCTTAAGATCATCAATTAAGATGACACCCGGTTAAGGGATTTTTACAATGGGACTTGTTAAAGTCCATCCTATTAAGGGATTTTTACAATGGGACCTGTTAAAGTCCACCCTATTAAGGGATTTTAGTTGCAATGGTTAGAGAGCAACATAAAGATGATCTGCTAGCGTAGCTACCAATAGCTTGATCAGATCATACTAAAAAACCAAACTCTATCTTGCACCGGTTGTATCTTCTCTGTACAACACCGATTTCCTGCTTATACATTCAGCTCTGCACTCTACTGGTCCTCTATCCTTCAGCTTTGCACTTTGCCGGTCCTCTAACCTTCGGCTCTGCACTATGTCGGTCCTCTGACCTTCGGCTCTGCACTTTGCTCTACTCCCCCTGTGTTCACTATTTCTCACATAGCTTTCCACATGAACAACAACCTCATCAAAATGAATTAAGTGAATTTAATACCCTTTGGATCTATTGCCAACTTTTCCCTTCAAAACATTCTATTCAAAATTCTGTTACTGTGCCATAAATCACTCTTTAGAAATCATTCCAAGAATCTCTGCCAAAACAGTTGTTCATGCCGATAAGTCCGCCTGTTGACTGGAGAAGACTGCTGATTTATCTAGGTGTTAACTAAACGTTACCAGTCTGTCGGTTATAGACTCTACCGGTGTACCGATGTGCCGGTCTACTCTCTGCTTGCCGGTTGACCTCTTCTGTGCCGATCTACTTGCTGCTTGCCAGTCGACCTCTTCTGTGCCGGTCTACTCGCTGCTTGCCGGTTGTCCTCTTGTGTGCCTATCTACTCACTGCTTGGCCTGTCTACACACTGTTTAGCCAGTTAACCACTGTATACCGGTCAACTTATTTCCGGTAGACTGTGAGGACTTGGGAAATGATGTTGCCAACAATGACAACCATATCATTCACCGGTCATTCAAAATGCACCAGAATGCCAACAAAAAGGTTTCATGGACTGATTTGACGGTTAAGATTGAAACATATTTGTGAAGAGTTATAGAAGATTTGGAGCTGACTAAATAGCAGATTTATAATTTCAACTACAATGGAATAAACAAATGATAGCAGGTTGAAAGGGAGAACTATTGCATAAGCTATGAAGAATCTAATTTATGATGGATCCAATTTGGAGTTTAACTTGAGCAGAAGCAATGTATAACATTAAGGCATATATCTCAAGTACTCAAATATATACAGACTATCGTCAGTGACAGTATTATTGTCGATAATGATTAATGATGTTGATTCAGACAAGTAGGCGAACCAGCATAATATATACAGGCTATCGTCAGTGACAGTATTATCGGAAGATTTAAAAATATTGGAAAAAGGGGCAGAGAAATATGTGTGAGTAAAGTAAAAGAATATTTATTTATGGGGACATTACAAGCGGCAGCAATATAAAAGGTTTAAATAGGGGAAAGGACCCAGTAGTTGTGCACCCTAACTTCGCACTTCTCAAAATCCTACTTGGAAATTTCAAATCACTCTGATTTTTTTACAGCAGCTTACTTGGCAAGTCCCCTGCTTACAACTAAGGTTTCAGGGCCACATCATCAAATATGATGCCACATCAGCATGTTTTTTGCCAAGGTGTCCAAAACACCCAAAAAAAAAAGTGAGACCGATAGGCGTGCAAAAGAGACCCCAATAGTTGGGCAGCTAATATGGCATCACCTGATTGGTTACTTTTTACAATATTAGTACATTTCTTAACAACTATTGGTACATTTCCTAACAACTGTTGGTACATTTCCTAACAAAAATTGATATTTTTTGTTTCAAACAATAGGTTTTATTTGTTCAATTTTTGGAACAAAAGATATCAACAACCCTCACAACAATTGATACATGCTCAACTATTGGTGCTCTTCCCCTATATCAAATGCAGCAATCAGAAAAGAAGAGTAGTTTAGGGCTCAGTTAGGAAGAGGACACAAGATACAATTAATAGGACATTTCTCTGATAGAATTATCCACTCTAAAGCGCATATCTATAAGAAATAGAAGGTATATGAAAGGAGCCTAAAAGGTGGAGAATCTATCTTATTATGACTAATCTGAAATTTGCAGTTAAGCAGCACTATTACATCTCAAGTATACAGATCCGAGAAAGTCATCAAGATAAGTCCTATCCTTTGAAACTATTCTTAAAATTTAAATTAAATATCATAATGAAATGTATTCAGTTAGGGTGAATTCTATATTCTAGTTCTCACTTTAAGTCTGAATGGTTGTCTCAGGATTGAACTAAGGCAAATCCCTAATGGGGACATTACAAGTGGCTAATAATTATAAAAATAATGAACATAAAAATTAAATTAAATTAAATTAAATATCAATACACTTATTTAATACTGATTAATCATCCATTTATTTCTATCAGTAACCATTTATCTCTGTGATAATATATTATTAAATAAAATATTAATTTGCTATCAATATTAATTACTATTAATTAGCTATCAATATTAATTACTATTAATTAATTATTAAATAAACATATAGTGGCAGACCACATGACACATGTCAGATTTGTCTGCCTTTGCAACAACTAGACAAGGAAAGCTACGTAACAAAGAGGGAAGATGGCTAATCTAATAAAAAGTTATGCATACAAAACAGAATAATGGTGGCAAAGGTGTTACACCATTATAAGCCAATTGGTCATAGACATTCAATGGGAAGAACTTGCATCTCAAAGATCTGAGAAAATCAAAAGAATATCGATATGCTAACAAATAGATTATACTTGGGCAAAGACTAATGTATAATGATTCATGTATTAATAAAAGCATTCCCGTAATTGCCGCCAAGGAAGGGTAGTAGATGTTTATGTTAACAACTGAGGATGCCCACCGAAGGATACGATTAATGTATGAAGAGTCACGATTAAAGGAAGGATATGCCCGCTCTAAAGGAAGAGACGTAACCAATCAGAATAATGAGATATTTCATAAGAAACCCATGCACATTCAAAGTCATAGAGGTTGGTTTTGGGGGGCTGGCTATTGTTTTCGTACGTAGATATGCTCATTAGAGCATATTCTAATCGGGTATCAAGATTGGTTATAGAACGAGTTTGATATCAGGATGAGCGTCGCCTTGGTTGTAATCATGTCAATCAGAAATGGCATCATATCAGTATAAGTGATTCGATCATGCCGAGCCAACTCTTGGGCTTTAGTGAGGAAGTATGATTCAATACGACAGAAGATACAGTAGAATGCTGATCGCATTCCCTGGAGATCAATTAAAGAGCAATGATAACAATTATCTTTTATGATCAGGAGAATGTCTTTTGACTTTTCTAGACAGAGATGACCATTAAGATAAAGCATCGATTTGATACATATAATCTGCAGCAACTATGAAGGAATACAATACACTACAAGTCATGTGATTCAATATAGAACATGAAGCGATTATCAAACAATGATTAGTTTGCAGTAATTTTGTTAAGAAAAATACATCTCTATACGTTTATATATTATATCAGAGATCAGGGATAGCAACGTATCACTGTAAGGGATATCAGCGTACACATCTGAATATTCATAAAGGCATAGTGGAGACAACGGACTTTCATTTCGATATTGGGAGACATTAGGGAATGTATAACTAAAAGATAGCAATATAAAAGGTTTAAATATATCAAATGCAGCGATCAGAAAAGAAGAGTAGTTTAAAGCTCAGTTAGGAAGAGGACACAAGATACAATTATTAGGAGGACATTTCTCTGATAGAATTATCCACTCTAAAGCGCATATCTCTAAGAAATAGAAGGTATATGAAAGGAGCCTAAAAGGTGGAGAATCTATCTTATTATGACTCTAATCTGAAGTTTTCAGTTAAGCAGCACTATTACATGGAGATATATATCTCAAGTATACAGATCCGAGAAAGTTATCAAGATAAGTCCTATCCTTTGAAACTATTCTTAAAATTTAAATTAAATATCATAATGAAATGTATTCAGTTAGGGCAAATTCTATATTCTAGTTCTCATTTTAAGTCTGAATGGTTGTCTCAGGATCAAATCCCTAATGGGGACATTACACAGTGGCTCCTCCACCATATCAATGTCATCCAATGCAGCCTCCCCTACTTTTGCTGCAGCCAAATCCTTTATAGCTTGCCTCTCAAAACCGACAACCTCATCCTTTGTAAATAAGGAGGCCTTATCATTCTGTACGGTCCAATCTTTGTAGGGATCAATGCCACCCAAATCAATGAGTTTGTTTGGCTAGTCCTGCAACTTTCTTGTGCGAAGCCAAAGGTTATAGGCTTTTTCGAGTCAACTTATTAGCTTCTTCGTGTGAATGGTGTCAAATAAACTTCAGCTGCACTCACAACCAGAAGCACTACAAGGTTGAGACAAAATTCGGAGGGCTAGCCTTTGCAAATTTGGGGTATTTCCATTAAAATCTTCCCACCAAGAAACAAAAAATAAGATATTTAATTTTTGTAAATAAATAATATTCTATTAATATATGCAATTCATAACTTGCAAAATATAAGGCTTCACTTTTTCTTACTTGGTGTTTGGATCTCTCTTCCCCATACATATTTTGGAAGAAAATGATTGCCCCCTAGCTGCCTTATAATTCTACAACTCTAAAAGGATGAGGTTTGTTGTTGCACATATAGGTGTCATCCTCTCAATACATGTGAATAGGCCCTCCATAACCTCCCCTTTAGCATCCGTGAAGCTACTAGAGAAGTAGAACTTGGGGTTGAGAAAGTACCCCATTGCATGAATGGGTTGGTGGAGTTGATTGTTCCACCTCCGATCAATGATGTCCCAAATAGGGGCAAATCTATTTGCATCCTCCATGTAATAGTGTTGGATGGCCTCTTTGGCCCCATCCATTGCCTCATAAATATATCCCATCACATTTTTTTTGCCATCCACCAAGTGCAAGACCCTCACCAACGGCTCAGTCACCTACAAGGTACAAAGTAGAAACAAATTTAAATTACAACTTACAATGAAACAAAATACTTATAAACTTTAAATTTAAAAATAAAGGATTCAATTTGAAAATTAAATTAAGCTGAAATTACCTTGGCAATCTCTAATGCTTTGTTGCAAATTCACCATCAAAAATTATTTTTTACAATCTTTTCTCCGCCAACCTTCTTTGAGTAAGTTGAGTCTACCCATGGTCGACTCACAAACCTCTACTTCAAGGGAGTCAATAAACTAGTAATGCTTTGCAACATTAGGAAATTTGTTGCAAACCTGGTAGCTCCTGATCGCACAAGTTCTATGTCCTTTGTTTGCTCTCTCATCAATTGAAGAACCCATGGGTGATTATATATATATTTTGTTATATCTCTTGATTCGTCTACGATTGGTTTCACCCAATCAATTTTACTTATGTTCTCCAAAAGAAGGTTAAGGCAATGCGCTGCACAAGTGGTCCAAAAAAGTGTTGGATGCCTATCTTGAAGCAGTCTACTAGCTGCCACATATGCCATTGTATTGTCAATAACAACTTGGACAACATTTTCTATGCCCACCTCTAAAACAACCTCCTCCAACATCAAACTCAATTTTTCTGCATTCTTTATTATGTTGGAGGCATCAGTGACTTCAGAAGAACCATCGCACCATTTGAAACCATTATAAAATTGATAAGAGTGGTTTTTTTTTCATCTGTCCAGCCATCTGAAAGAATTGAGCATCCATACTTTTGCCATTGCTTCTTTCTAGCTTCCAAAATTTATTTTGCATCTACAGTAGCATCTTGGAGTAACTTGCCACTTAAATCTCTTGGACTAGGGGCCTTGAACCCTTTCCTTGCAATTGTCAATGCTGACACCAGTCTCTCCCAATATGGACTCCTTGCCACGTTGAAAGGAATGTTGTAATAATTCCAAAAGTTTGCACAAGCCTTCTCTACTTCCTTGTGCACCTCTCTATTCCACTTAGTAGCTTCCAATGAAGGTTGTGATCCTCATTCATTTGTAGGCACAAAAAAATTAATTTGAAATGAAGGATGAAGATTGGCCAATATATGTAGAGTGCAACTAGAGCTAAAATTGCACATCCACCTCATCTCTTGTTGATAAATTAAGAGCAATGGCTTCTTGTATTGATGCTTGTTGCCTTGCCCTCTCCAATTTCTTTTCATCTAGTGCTGCAAGGAGGGCTACCATCACTCTTTTGACCTCTTCAAGGGCTTTTTTGCATGGCTTGACATCATGGCAAGGAATACCTGCAAGATGACATTTGAGGCGATCGATGCCTCCACTATGCTTCTTTGTGCACTAGGTACTAATATTAGTCCTTGTACCGGTCCTATTATGCCATCTTCCCAAATGGGGTCACGGCTACTAGGGGGTTTCCTTCCAACAAGTTGACTTGCTCTTGCACTTGTAGAGTTCAAAGCAGATGCGGAGTTGGATGTCATTGTGATTATAAATCAACCTACAACATGGCAACAAAAAAATAACATAGGCATTGAACTAAAACTGTAAAATTGTAAACTAAAAGTTAAAACTTAAAATTAACAATTAATAATCTACAATAATATTGTAAGTGAAACTTAATTTCTCAATCCAAGTTCATGATAGAAATGTATTGAAACTTAAAAGTTAACATAAATTTAATATATGCAGAAATTAATTATTCTAAAGTTTGAAAAAATAAATTAAGAGTATGTTTTTTATTTTATTAGTGATGGATAATCTCTAAATTTTTGTTTTTTTAGTACTCTGGAGTCTTTAATCTGTAATGTTTTTTTAAAATCATGTAACCTTTATTTATTTATTTATTTTTTAATCTATGCAATCTCTGAATGTTTGTAATTTCTTTTTTTAATACTCTGCAATTTCTAATTTTTTTTTAAAAGTTTCTGCAATGTCTAAATTTTTTGCAAAAATCTTTGTAATCTTTAATTTTTAAAAAAAAAAGTCTATGTAGTCTCTAAATTTTAAATACTGGCGATGCAAAATGAAACAGGGAAAACTCTAAATTTATTTTAAAAAACTCTGCAATCTAAGTTAAAAATGTTAACTGCCATATGTATATGTATTATGAATAATACTGGTGATGCTAGACAATATAGGGAAAAGTGGGTTTTTTGTGGCTAATTTTTTCAAAGCTACCTCGTTGAAATCACTGCTCCAATTGCCAAAATTGCTTCTCTAGTTGTCTTTGAGAAGCTGCTTGGCTTTTTGCTGCATTTGCTGGATCACTTCAGATGGTTCTGTTCCATTAGTACAGTTTTTACGTTTTTGCATTGTCTTGAACTCTTGGTCTGCAACGTTGCTCATTTGATCGACATGGATTTCCACTATATCTAGGATGCCTGTTGCATCCTCTGGGATGTCCACTCTGTTTAGGAAATTCTTGAAACAAAAGAAACATCCAGAAACAGGCCAACTGCCTAGAAACAAAAAATTATTGTAATGTTTGCTTAGCAGAAAATTTAAAATATATCTGTTGTCTGCCCAACAGAAAACTAAAAATATTTGATTGCGGTCTGCCCAGAATAATGTTAGAATATGCTAAAAGCATTGAGAACCCAGATCTAATGTGGAGTAACCTCTGAAATCCTTATTCACAAAGAGTCAAGAATCTAGCTAGCAGAATAAGGATAGCTTCAAGGAATGAGAGAGAGAAGATTGCAAGACTCAATATGGCTCAACACAAAATGCATTAACCAAAAACAACAATACCAACACAAAATGCATTAACAAAAAATAACAATAGCATGAATGAATAAAAGTTGGAGCAGTGGATACATATATAGAATATAGAGAAATCGAAACAACCAATGAGAAAAGTAACTCCAACTATATAAAAATAGTTAGTGGGATTTACACTCAATGAAGATGTCATCTACTCTAATAATGACCCACTCATTACAACCAAGCAAGCTAAATAAACATATAGAAAAATACAATGATATTCACGAAAGAAAAATAAAAAATCTTCATTAACAAGCCAAAGAATGGTGAAAAATCAGCCCCTCTAAAATGCCATAAATTATGACAAAAGCTATGTGTAGGAACATTCTACAGTAGCACCTAAAAATATGACAAAAACCTAATCATAGGCAGAATTTCAAGTGCCCAATGGAGGAGAGGAACACAAAAATATAGTTTAGTTTTTTTCAATGTGCTGCTTTGTTGTGCCCAGAACACATACTTGACCAAATTTGCTAGGTACCCGGGTCACGAGTCTGTTGGCTTCGGTAAGCTTTAACTGTGTTGGGACTTGTTGAGTCTTGGTGATTCTGGTTGAGTCTTATAACACTGTTGTTTGCTGAAGATATAGAGTTTGCTTTGCAAGCTTGTGCTTCCTTGATTATTTGTGCCAATCTTCGAGGATAGCTTTCGTAAAGTGTGTTAGTCTTCAAGGATTTTTAATGAGACAAAGTTGTGAGGTCTGTTATGATTGATTGGAGATTGCAAAAAAAAAAGAGACCCAAAAAGTTGGCTGAAGATAGCTCCTAGGTTGTAGAGTTGTTTGAGTTGTTTCATTATATACCTCTATTATGAGATTTTATTCACCATAAGATATTGTAACAAAGACCTTGTAATGATTTGCATCCAAATTGTAACTGTTAACAAAAGACAAATACTTGCTATTTTTGTAGTCGTGCAGAATTCATAATTATTTTTGTTGGTTAGGAAGCACTCATTGCACTGTTTGTAACTTGGTTGCAGTACTCTTGGACTAACACTTTTGGGCACTTTTCAATTTGTTCATCTAATTTGTGGAGAGTGAAGGGCTGAGAGGGTCAAGGCTTGGTGGTATGCATGACTGAAGACAGGACAGGAAATTTTGACTGTTGCATGTGGATTGAAGTGGATTTCAGCTAGGTTAGTCCATTTGCATAAGGAATAGAAATACCAAACCTGAGTAGTGGGTTAACAGTTTTTAGACAGTAGCTAGATATTAATTGATTGTCTTGTGGCTTTTGTTGTGCATGATAGCTGATAAGTTTATATAAAGAGGTCTTGTTGTCAATATTTTTTGTGTAATTTTTATGTCCATTGGATATCTTGGGCTTGCCTATAGAGGGAATATGATTTACAAGTGGGTTACTAGTTAAGACCAGCACAATGCATCCTTTTGCACTAATAGACCAGTTGATATGACCCATCTCAATTATGCATGTGCTAGAGAAAACCGTCAGAAAATCATAAGCTTTAAATACCTAACTTTATAAGTAATTGCTTCTTTGTTGACTTCACAAAAAAGGTAACTTGTTTAGTTTTAATGTTAATAAATTTTTCTGAGGTATACAGAACATTTGTGTTAATCCATTTCAATTCCTCATAAGAATATCGATCTCCATTTAGTTTGTTTTGTCTTTGAAAGGGGGAATAACATTTCTGCTTGTATTAGATTCATATTTTCTTTTGGTCTTTTTTTGTTTGTTTGTAGAGATTGTTGGTTTTCAAAAAGTTTTATCATGACTTTTTTTGAGATCATAAAATTTATATTCAACATATTGTTGGAAACATTGTTGATGGATGAATACACAAATCTAGGACAAGGTGCCCAACCATAATTTCTACTAGCTTGACGGATAAAATAATGTCTTGCTAAAAGTTTGGTGAGGTGACGAGTCCGAAATTATGTAACAACTTTTAGTGGGAGCACATCAGAATGATTTCTGGAAGTCTTTTATTTCCCTTAAAGACTGTAGTTTATCACTTTGATTATGTCCCTTCTGTTATCATCACTGTAGTCTTCCAAACTGTATGTTTAATAGAAGCTTGATGTATATATTTGCCTTGTTTAGGAAATATGCAGTAGAATAATGGATTCATGCTTTAAAAATTATGTGCTATATCTGTAGTTTTCAAGGTGTTAAAACATATCTATTCAACAAATGTTCTTGGAATGACATACGTTTTCTTTTGCAAAATGAGTAAGTAGACTGAAGATTTGGTGAAGGTTGAAACAATACTTGTTTACCTGTTACCAGCATATGTTAGATTGTTGTTAACCTAATAAAAATGATAGAAAATCCGTGTTTTAATTAGTTTCACAATACACTTTAGTCTCATTTGAAAAATGATATAAAACCTACCTAGAACTGTTGAACAATACATTAAAATTCTTTATAAAAGCTTAAAATTAATGTGTTAATGTATATATATGATTGTAGAATTGACTGGAGTCACGGCTCTCTAATAAGATCATTTAGATTTAATGCAATTTTTATCATTGTGACAGGTCAAAGCAAGAGGAAGGTATTTTCGACAACTTTGTTTATAGATGACACAGCCTGCAACATGCTGTCTACAGGCTGGTCACCTTTGCGATCCATTCCTCTTGGAGTTGTCATCATTAACGCTTTAAAGATGGATTCAGTGCCCTTTAATTGCTGAATTGGCAATGCGTGACAGTATTTTCTTACAGCATCACAATATCTGATACAATGTAAAGAAAATGTCCTTGTTAAACCATTGGTTTGTTTTGTACAAATTTATAACTTCCTAATTCATTGTCATAGATAATCAATGTGGACATTGTTTATAGAATGTATTGTTTACATATTTATCTTCATAATGTTATTAATTTTCTACGTTTTAGCTGAAGAAGGTGCCACTTTCAAGAGTTCATTTAAGGTTTGTGGCATCACTTTTAGCAGTTCACTAAAGTCTTATACTACCACTTGCACCAATGCATTAGAAGGTTTTCTTGAGAGGGTAAAGTAGTTGAGTTTGTTTGAACATGGTTTGAATCTAGTCCATCATACTGAACATTATCAATTTGGTTCCAAAGTTTGAGTAGCCCCATAGTATGAATTTTATAATTTTATATATTAATCTGCAACTAATATAGTTAGGAATGGTTGTTTAATGGTTTATGATATTGTCCATTTCCTAACTCCTCCCCCAATTACTATAAATGGCGGCTTGAGCGTGACACTTTATACTAAAGTTCAGACCTTATTGGTTTGTAGGTTAACTGTGTTTGCCCTTTATATTAAAAAGAGTGCTGAGGCAAATTTAGAGTTAATTTGATGAAATCAAAATTAAAGGTTGTGGACTCGAGCGAAAATTTGTTGCGAGGCTAATTAGAAAATCTATTCACGTGTCCTTGCAAATTTGTTTTCACGTGTTTTTGGAGCCTACAAAATAGTTCTCTTCGTAGCTATTACATTACATTTATAACCAGTCTATGTATGTCATGTTTTCATTTTGCACTTTGGGGTTTTCTCACCGTGTCTTTATATCTTGAATCACTCATATTAACGGCCTAATCGTATATTCGTCTTTGTTGTCCTTTACATTTAATCATCATCTTGTACTTCCATCTTAAAGGATAACTTTCAATGCGTGCAGCCTCATCTTCGACTTTTGTCTTTTGTGACCTTTTTTGTGAAACTCCTTTTTGGCCATTTTGGTGCTGCATGCACAGATCCTTAAACATTACATTAGATTTCGATAACTTTTTTGTTGTCTTTTTATTCAAAGTAGTTCATTATGGCTATTTTTTTTGGCTTTTGGATAGTAAAGACGAATGTTGTGGGATCTGTTATGCACATGGTCAAAAAATGATCATTGCAAAGTGTTTTTGAAACATGATCCCTATTGTGTCATTACCTGTTCGCTTAGAAAAAAAATAAAAAAATATATATATATTCTCCATTATTATTAAAAAAAAACTAATTCAAACTTAAAACATGTGTGGGCCTGCCACATGATAAATTATAATGTTAATTGGGGAGGGCAATAAAATTTGGTAGCCACTCTTAAATTCTTACCATGGGCCACGTGGGTGAGAAAAGATGCATAGATGAAAAGCCATTTTTGTCTCTTTTATTTGACGTCCTGATTGGGGATTATTTTCCTCGAGCTTGGTTCTCGCCGATGTCTCCAGGTTGTCTTGCATTGCCGCTGAACTCCGTGCGGTGCCCACTTCCACCAGGTTTCATGTAGCGTTGTCATATCATTCCTCGTAGCAGTTTGCTGTTTTTTTCATCATTTATCTGTATGGAGTTGAGGTTTTAATCAAAATGATTTCATTCACTTATACGGTGAAATAATTACGTAGACTCTGAAATGAAATATAAAATTGTGGTTTTATTTTTAATCCCCATATTATAATCATGATTTTTTTTTGATATAGGATTATTGTCCCAATTTTTTTTATTTGACTGGTTTAATGATTACAAAGCATGCATGCTCCCCACCTTTTAGAGCTATCGTTGTTTCTTATATTTTGCAGACAAATTGATATTCATTAATCTATTTTCCTCCACTTGACAATTTTGCATTACTATTTGAATGCCATTTAGGTTTTATCATTAAGAACTCTTTGACTATATACGCTGAAATAATTTCAACGACTGCAATAATGAAAAGATTGTATGGCTTTATTTATCCCCCTTTAATATCCATGAATTTTTACGGGTATGAAATTATAGTGTCTACGATTTCATTTCCATGAACTGACGAGTGAAATGATTCGAATATTGTATGGTTTTATTTTGTAGCCCCCGTTTACAATCATGAAGTTTTATGGGCGTAGTATTATTTCCGACGCTTTTCCTATAGATTCCAAATATATTGTCTAGGGTTTCATTATCATGTACTTGTGGCTATATAGAGTGACATAAATACAGAGAGACTGCCAAATAAATAGACAATTTTGTGGTTTTATTTTCAAACCTCCATTTATGTTCATGAAATTTTCTAGGTGGGGAATATGTCATATACTTTGCATATAAATTCAGTTTTAACAAGTTCTCTTGTTCGTATTGTTATTCATGTTTTACTTTCAAACTTTGTACAACAGCGTCAAACTTTCATTGAATATATATATAGGTACCACCTCAACATGGCTGCGGCTCCAAAATGTATTGATCTCTATGTTTCAGGAATATGTTGCTCACAGTTTAACCAGGCTTCAAGAATATGTCACACACACATGTATATAGATATATATTTGTATGTATGTGTACGTGTATGTATATGTGCATGGCTCTGGGTAAACTGATGTTTTTATCAAGGTAGACCACAGTGGCATACAAATTCATTATTCTGTTGTACATGCTCATATATACAGGGTTTTATGAATTTGTTTGTATATATTCATGATAACACTAATCTTAAGCCTTTAACACCATGCATGTTTATGTTTTTGTAATTGACAAAAATATTCGTACTTCATTTACAAGTAATATTGGTTATATTGTTTGTTTTGTTATATTGATTGTTATATGTATGAAAACTCCCATTTTTAAATAAAAAACCAAATCGTTTCAAGCCACCATAGAAATCAAAACATAAATGGCAACTGCAATTTGTATCAATCAATTCTTTTTCACATATATTCTAATTTCAAAATCGACATCCACAAATCAATGTATTCATTTTCTACATTCGAATGATTTTATAACAGGGAAGAGAGCGTCATTTTCACTATGCAGCAGCACAATATGAATTCTCCTCAATTTTCTCTGAATATCTTATGCAAAATACTGATGTTAATAAGGTGAGCTCTGCACATTCTTCAACTATCCAATTGAACCAAGTCTAATGCATTTTCAATATATATATAGGACACTTATTTATATAGGACACTTGTTTAATTTTGAGGGGTTGATCAAGGCAAAATACCCTCGTGGTTCAATTGTACAACCCTACAATAGTATTCTTCCATTTGTCCTTGATAGTTGGATTCATGTTTGCACAAAGTAATTTGATGCCTAGATGGTTGTGTAATGTCACAAGCTTTCACCCAAGGCATCAACAATCGAAAGAGGGCAAACAAATTTTTTACAATGTAAATGTAGTTCATCAAAAAGGCAATCAGCCAGTAGATATCATGTGTTGTTCATTTCATACATTTCTTAATTCCAACTTCTTTAGCATTTTACATATATGATACTCTTTATGTAATGTTGCTCAATTGTGCTACTTATTTTGTTTATTATGTTATATTCTTGCATGTATATTAGTGCTTACTCAAGAATTTTTATATATACCAGTCTTGCATCAACTGTGGCTTGAACTAAATGGCTACAAGCAAT
The DNA here is from genome assembly GCF_030272615.1 of Cryptomeria japonica. Taxonomy (NCBI): domain Eukaryota; kingdom Viridiplantae; phylum Streptophyta; class Pinopsida; order Cupressales; family Cupressaceae; genus Cryptomeria; species Cryptomeria japonica. The sequence goes on along the minus strand of NC_081407.1, from coordinate 798,315,097 downwards.
AAACTTACAAAATAATTAGCATAAAGTATATATGATTGAAACATATTGGAAGGACAATAACCATAAAATATATATGGTTGAAACATAGTGGAACTAAGTGATACTACAAAACTACATGATTGTAACATATTATAAACATACCAACATATTATTGAAACAATGTATTCATTTTTTTCTCACTCGTTACAAATGCAAGGTTCCAAATTCGAAAACAACATTGTTATTTTTTACAATCATATCAATCAAAACTATAACTTTGTCTTGTTGTAGATATTTAGATACACACACATACATGTGCATGTGTGCGCGCACACACATTCATGTGTGTGTATGTGTATGCGTATTACATTTTTTTGCAGGCATGCGAGAGCATTGAGAGATGAATCAAGTATGTGGATGATCGACATATCAAATCTATGTTTTTTGACACACTAAACATTTTCGGATATTTCTCTCTAAATGCTACTACAACTTGTAGAATACAATAGTTTGTCCTTTTACCTCTGCCATTTTGGTTTTCATAGTGTGAGCGTGTGTAGAATTGCTAAGATGATTAGAAGTATGTTAGTTTCTCAAGTGCATCAAATTGTTTTGGCAAGCATGTGAAGAGTTGTGGGAGTTAAATAGAAGACATCAAATTGTAACAAGAGGTCAAGTTTTCATTGGTAGTGACCTAGTATACACCCTGTGTTGTTATGTATTATGTTATTTTTTTGGTATGCTCGATTAACCATAGGCAATAACTCTTATTGACCTCCCAACCATAGATGATATATTCGTCTTCCCCGAGCACTCTAATTTATATTGATCTGCATATTTTGTTATATTGTTAAGTTCTCCTTTGAATGTGATCACACATCTCATTATGTATATGTGAGAGATGTCTATACACCAAGGGTCACCACTCTTCCAAGTGGCACCAATTATTACATTATTAATATGATATAATAATTGGACAAGGATAGGTGTCATATAGCCACTGTACATGGTTCTTTTTTGTTTACCTTCATTTCAAAGATCCCATGTTCATCCATAATTGAGGGTTGATCAATCAGAAATGTATCTAGTAGGGTTTAGGAGGTAGTGGCATTTCCTATTAAATAGTATATGTAAATCTTCAATTATAATTAATATATTATAGGCCAAGGCCTTTTGCAAAAAAAATAAAAATAAAAATTATTGTATTATCATATAATATAATTATATTATCACATTATAATATAATTATATTATCTCATAATAATAATATAAATATTATCACAACCTTTGTGATATCAATGTCGGCCTATCAATTCCGACCATAGCTACAATAAAATCAACACTCCCTCTTAGCTAGGGAGGAATCCTACTCGATATTTATATTTAATGAAGCACTTCTTCATTAGGTTGGCCCAAATAAGGATTCGACTTTAGCTATAAACATCAACACTCCCTCTTGGCTAGGGAGGACTCCTTGCTCATATCTGAGACATGGAATGACATCCACCATGGCTAGTCCCAAAGGGTGGAACAAAGTTCATCACAAATGCACATAACATGATGACATCCATCATGGCTACACCCATGAATGAAAAGAATATAAATACAAGTGCCCATCATGGAGTCACTCAACGTGATGTCGTCATCTCATCATGACGGTCACAAGTGATGTTGTCGGACTCTCTCACATGACATCCATGGCTACTCCCATGAATGGTGAAAGAATAGATATCACCTCACCGTGACATCAACCATTATGGCTTATCCATAGATATCACCTCACATGATCCACCATTATGGCTTATATATAGGTATCTCCTCACGTGATATCTACCATTATGGCTTATCCATAGATATCATCTCACGTGATATCCACCATTATGGCTTATCCATAGATATCATCTCACGTGATATCCACCATTATGGCTTATCCATAGATATCACCTCACAATAATGGTAAGATGCACAAGTGTTCATCATTCATGTGAGGTTGTCACCTCACAATGATATTCACCGTGGCTCATCCTCATCCAGAGGGTAAACACACAAGTACAAGAAAATCACCATGGACTCTCTCACGTGGTGTTGTCATAGCATCACACACATGACATCCACCATGAACCATATCAGAGGGTGGAGATAAGGGCGTACACCTCAAGTCTCTCTCAAGGAGAAATGCATTCACAAGAGTTTACACTTTAAACTTCTCTCTCAAAGAGAAGAATGCATTAGTATAAAATATAAATAGATATCAATGATGTTGAGACTCAATCTCAACTAGGGCTTTATTCTTCACCATACAAAGTTTATCTTGAAAGTACACAAACTTTTTCCTAGAGAGAGGCTTGGTGAGAATGTTTGTCGTATGCTCATCAATGCTAATGTATCTCAGTTGAATAGTATTCCTTTGCACCATATCTCTAATATAGTGATATTGGATTTTCACATGCTTTGTCCTATTATGAAATACAAGGTTGGAGTCTGCATCACACTTAGTGAGTCCCAAGCTCATCAAGTATCCATCTATTCAGGAATATCACGACCTAGGAGTCAGCATAAAGGCCTTCCAGCCTACATACATGGGACTCCATCCCATGAATCATAATCCTCCGACTGATCACTAGAGAAACCATCTTGACATGGTCCACTCCCTCTGAATCAATATGACCAAGATCCTCGGATGTCAACCGAAGCACATCCTCTTAGCTACTCCCTCTGTCACAGAAACATACCCTTCTCACATGGTTCCAATCATGGAAGATGCCTTGCTCCAAGAGACTCTCATCATCTGCTATGATCTACATCCAGCTGAAAGTGCTAGATCCAAGACCAGCTTGGACCTACTGTCATAAGATCGATCCCTAGACCAGATAGGAATATGACCATCATGAGATTTAGAGCAAAATCCCCTCGTAGTCTGCTCCCTCTCATTGGGAGAGCCCTCTTGTCTCAATTTCACTATCATGTAGATGACACAAACTATGAAGTGCTGATAGGATGGTTCTTCACAAAACTTTTGATTCTTCACATCCACAGATATGACACTCAGTTGGAAGTTCACAAACACATGCTTTTGTTAGGATAATCGATGAACAACCGAGAGGGGGGGGGGGGGTGAATCAGCTGTCAACAGATTATAACTTTCAATCCACAATACAACCTTAAACAAATCAAGTACCGGTAAAACACATACAAATGTCGGTAGGAACAGATATTGGTAAACAATACAATTTAACAATTAACCAAATAATCAATGCAAAACAACCATACCACATAACACCATGATTTGTACGTGGAAAACCCGGAAAGGGAAAAACCACGGTGGGAAGCCTACCCACAGTCAGATGATACTTCTGCAGAAAGTATGTGTTACAATGAGGGGCTTGCACTTGTAGGAAGGCACATTGCCTAGAGCGTACTGCTCATTACAAAAGAGTCTCACTGACTACAGAGAGGCTACAACCATCTCAAGATAAATGGACAAAAATCCAATAGAGTGAATTGCCGGTTAAGCTCAGTGCGAGAGGACTAAATCCTCTTCTGAATCTAATTTGATCACCAATGATCTACCAACTCCTCTGCCTGAATGATATTACAATATTCACACATTACATTCCTTGACCATGCCTTTTTTCAATAACCATGATACACTACAAAGAGTTTCTATCTCTTATTTATATAAACCCTAAGGTCTAAATCGATTAGGTCGGCCACCTAAAAGATATTACAATAAGATCATTACATAATTCCTTATTACAATGATATGCCATGTCGGCTTAAGACCAAAACAATAATAACAAATCCACAAATCATCTTGAAACATCTCGGTAACGTGTAGAGTACATGTTAGCATGATACTGGTCCATAACCTAAATAGGTACCCGACCTATTTTGGATCCACCACGCCAAATCAATGTCTTCAAGCAGTTTGAAGCATGATCAAAGAATATCTTCAACATCTTGAAATCCATGAAGAAGTTGCACCAACACCAATTATGCATCCTGCCATGATTCCTTAATGAAAGCTCTGTCGGTAAAGCCTTAAGCCAATGTCGGTAAGGGTTAACAGAGTGTACGATAGCATCCGATTACCAAGCCAATACCAACTAGCCAAAACATGCTCATGGAGCATATAAACATACTTCATTGATCCAAACATGTCAAAAGTGTCCAACAGATAGTCTCTTCTGTCGGTAACACTTGATCTTCTATCGATAACCAAAACCTGTCTGTTGGTAACCAACCATAACAACTAGTGTTGATATCAATGACAAAACATCAATGCAACACATAATCAATTCATCCATAATGCCAACAATCTCCCCCTTTGGCATTGATGGCAACACTAGATGTGAAAAACATCTAAGTACCAAGAAGTGCCAAACAAGTCCCCTATGGAAGACAACCAACAATCTCCTGAATATCAATAGCTCTCCCCCTGTGAATGATATCTCTATAAGGTTCTGAATGATTTTTCACATTACTATCACTCCCCCTTTGACATCAATGCCAGAAATCTGACAAAAATATCAAAGCAATAATATAAACCTCTGAATCTCAAAGCTAACTACTCCCCCCGAGTAGTAGCACCACTCATTAGTGCCAAAATGAATAATGTCTTTGATAATGCATGTCGGACTGATGACAAACTTCATCAATCATGTCTCTGTCGAAGGGGCAGAAACCCCTAACCTGTCTCTCAAATACTCAAATGATTCCTTAGATAGCGGTTTAGTGAATATGTCTGCAATTTGTTCTTTAGTGTTCACATAAACCAATTTGACTTCCTTTGCTTCTATCTTGTCCTTCAGAAAGTTATACTTTATTGAAATATGCTTAGTCTTAGAGTGAAATACTGGATTCTTAGACATGTCAATAGCTGTAGAGTTATCATAGTGGATAACTATCGGTTCACTACAAATTACCCTAATATCCTTCAACGTTTGCTTCATCCACAAGACTTGAGTGCAATTAGTTGCTGCTACAACATACTCAACTTTTGCAGTAGATAAAGAAATGCATGACTATTTTTTGTTGATCCATGAAACTAGTTTCTTTCCAAGAAAGAAAGCTCCACCAGAAGTGCTCTTCCTGTCATCAGTATCTCCTGCCCAATTTGAGTCAATATATGCACATAAAGTGAAATCATCATTTTTAGAATACCATAAACCATATTCTGTTGTTCCTTGCAAATACCGGAATATCCTCTTTATTGCACATTCATGATTTTCTTTAGGATTACTTTGATATCTTGAAACAATACTTAGTGCATTCATAATATCAAGTCTAGTTTGAGTCAGATATAACAGACCACCAATCATAGACTTATGCCTTGTCGTATTTACCAGTGTAGAAGTATCTTTGATAGATAATTTCTCACATGTCACCATAGGAGTACTTACCGGTTTGGAATTATCCATACCAAAATTCTTCAACAATTCCCTCAAATACTTAGTTTGACAGATAAAAATGCCTTTGTCAGTTTGAGTAATCTGCAAACCTAAGAAAAATTTCATCTCACCAATCATGGACATTTCAAAAGCAAATTCCATGCACAATTTATCTTCTCCTCCAAAAATGATATCATCAACAAATACTTCAATAATCAAAATATCATTATCAGTAATCTTATAATATAGATTACTATCAGCACTGCCTTTAGTAAAACCAAGCTTCAAAAGATATTTATCCAACCTTGCATACCAAGCTCTAGGAGCCTGTTTCAAACCATATAAAGCTTTCTTCAATCTGCAAACCATATCTTTATCATCTGTCAGTGAAAATCCATCAGGTTGCTCGATGTAAACTTCTTCCTCAAGCTCACCATTCAAAAATGCACATTTAACATCCACTTGATAAACCTTATAGTTCTTGTAAGCTGCATAGGCAAGAAATAGTCTAACAACTTCAATTCTAGCTACAGGTGCAAATGTCTCACCATAATCAATTCCTTCCATTTGAGAATATCCTTTACAAACCAATCTAGCTTTGTTCCTTACAACTTGACCATCCTCATTCAGTTTATTCCTAAAAATCCATTTAGTTCCAATAACATTCTTATTTTTAGATCGGGGAACTAAAGACCAAGTCTCATTTTTCTCTATTTGATCTAATTCATCTTCCATAGCCTTTAACCAATGTTTATCCTTACAAGCTTCAATAACAGTTGTCAGTTCAACTTGAGAAATAAGACATACCTCTTCATTTGCCAGTTTTCTTCTGGTCATAACTCCCTTGTTCCTATCTCCAATAATTTGATCTTCAAAATGATTTAATCTTACATACCTTGGTGTCTTTTTCACTTCAGGTTCATTGCTCTGATCATCAGTCACAGTTGAATTTTCTGATTGTATCAGTGTAACTATCTCAGCTTCCTGTACCGGTTGAGGCATTGTCGGTTCAGTTATGATCATTTCCACTGTCGGTTCCCTGTCATATGATATAGAATCATTTATCTTCTGTTCATCCACTTTCACATTAGCATTCTCGATAATTTTCTGCAATCTTTTGCTATAACATCTATATGCTTTGCTTTGAATTGAATAACCAAGAAATATCCCTTCATCACATCTAGGATCAAACTTTCCAATTGAATCATCTCTTTTGATATAGCATTTACTTTAAAAAAATTTGAAATATTTAACAGTAGGTGTATGTCCAAACCATAGTTCATAAGGGGTCTTACCAGTTTCACCTTTGATGTGAACTCTGTTGAATGTGTAGACTGTTGTACTCACTGCTTCTCTCTAGTAGATATGAGGCAATTTGGCTTCCATCATCATAGATCTAGTTGCATCCAAAATGGTTATGTTCTTTCTTTCCATTACTCCATTTTGCTGAGGAGTCCTAAGTGCAGATAGTTGTCTCCTGATTCCATTTGTCTCACAATAACTGTTAAATTCATGAAAAGTGAACTCACTGCTATGATCTGATCTTAGACATTTGATTTTCAATCCAGTTTCTATTTCAGCCTTCGCTTTAAAGATCTTGAATTTCTCAAAAGCTTCAGACTTCTCCCTTAGAAAAGTCACCCACATCATTCTAGAATAGTCATCAATAATCAACATGAAATACCTATCACCTTGAAAGCTTCTAGTCCTTGTTGGACCACATAAGTCAGTGTGAATCAAATCAAGTACATCATTAGATTTATCATATATGCTCTTAAAAGAACTTTTGACTTGCTTACCCAATTGACATTCCTTACATACTGGATTATGAGGCTTCATAATCTTAGGTATATCTCTGACTGCCTTAGTTGAACTGATCTTAACAATACAATCAAAATTAACATGACACAACCTCTTATGTCATAGCCAACTCTCATCAATATGAGCAATTAAACATGTCTTATTACTAGTGTTCAAGTGAAAGATATTACTTTCTATCTAAATACCAGTTGCAATCTCCAAACCAGTCTTGTTAATGATTTTGTATTTTCTATCTTTAAACTGAAGTTGAAAACCCTTATCAACCAATTGACCAACACTCAAAAGATTATGCTTTAAACCTTCTACATAATAGACATTATCAATATTATGCTTGTCATCCAAAGAAATAATACCTCTACCTTTGATCATACATGCCTTGTCATCTCCAAATCTGACTTGACCACCATTGTATTCTTGCAGGGACAAAAATTTCCTTTTATCTCCAGTCATATGATGTGAGCATCCACTATCAATTACCCATTCATCCTTATCTTCAACTTTTGCTATCAGGCCCTTTTCTTCATTTTTGATAGCCGGTTCTGGTTCATCTTCCTTGAAAGCATAGAACACCCATTCTTTTCCATTTCCAAATCCACTAGCAGAGTCTTCTGTCGGTTCATCTCTAGAGTCATCAGTTACTCCTTCCTCATCTACTATGTAGCATTGTTTACTTTTCTTGAATCTATTTTTGTTATGGTTAGGTTTAAAAGATTTCTTAACTCTTTCCTCAAACCTTTCATTCCTTTCAGGACATCTAGATGCAAAATGACCAATCTTATTACATGTAAAACATTTAAAAGGTGTTTTTCCTTCATACTTACTTCCAGTTGGTCCTTTAGGTACTCTTCTAGAAAATAAGGCTTCAAGTTGCTCAAGCTCTTCATCTTCTTTCCTCATGTCTTCCAATTCTTTTGCATATAGGGCTTTCCAATCACTTTTGTCGGTAGATGATGATGATGATGATGATGATGATGATGCATGAAAATCAGGTTCAAATTTTACAGCTCCAGAAGATCCAAATTCTTCAAGCTCAAAAGCAGATAATTTCCCAATCAGAATGTCTTTGTTAACTGAAGTGTTTGTCATTGTTCTTAACTCATTAATTGTAGTTGCCTTCATCTTGTAAGTTGGTGGAAGGGCTCTCAAGACTTTGGAAGTTATTTCATCTTCACTTAGAAATCCTCCACAACATTGAATTCCCATAACAATCTCATTTACTCTTTCCATATACACAACAATTCTTTCATTATCTTCCATTTTTTAAGTTTTCATATCTTACCTGGTAACCATCAAGTATCACCTTCATTCAAAGTTTACAATTTGTCCCACATAACCTTAGCCGATGATTTATCAGTCAATCCCATGATCTACTGATTAGTAAGTGCACATAAGAGGGCTTCTCTAGCTCTGCAATCATTTTCAATATTCTTATCCAAGTCTGCAAGAGGAGGATTGCCAAATGTCGGATCATAAGGTGTGTATCCTTTCTCAATGATCTCCCAAATATCCTTTCCAAGACATCTAAGATGAGTCTCCATTCAAATTTTCCATATCCCATAATTTGTTCCATCAAGCTTAGGGATTTTTCTTCTGAAAAATAGTTGTCGGTGGATTAGAGGTGTTAGTTGCCATAGGATCTACCTCAAGCAGTTAAGCTTCTGCAAAAGAGGACCAAATCTTTGATACCAATTGTTAGGATAACCGGTGAACAAATGAGAGGGGGAGGGGGTGAATCAGTTGTCAACAGATTATAACTTTCAATCCACAATACAACCTTAAACAAATCAAGTACCTGTAAAGCACATATAGATGCCAGTATGAACAGATACCGGTAAACAATACAATTTAACAATTAACCAGATAATCAATGCAAAGAAACCATACCACATAACACCATGATTTGTACGTGGAAAACCCAGAAAGGTAAAAACCACGGTGGGAAGCCTACCCATAGTCAGATGATACTTCTGCAGAAAGTATGTGTTACAATGAGGGGCCTGCACTTGCAGGAAGACACGCTGCCTAGAGTGTACTGTTCATTACAAAAGAGTCTCACTGACTAAAGAGAGGATACAACCATCTCAAGATAAATGGACAACAATCCAATATATTGCACTGCCAGAAATAACATCTACCATGCCTAATTACAGTCCCGGTTAAGCTCAGTGTCAGAGGACTAAATCCTCTTTTGAATCCAATTCGATCACCAATGATCTACCAACTCCTCTACTTGAATGATATTACAATATTCACACATTACATTCCTTGACCATGACCTTTTTCAATAACCATGATACACTACAAAGAGTTTCTATCTCTTATTTATATAAACCCTGAGGCCTAAACCGATTAGCTCGACCACCTAAAAGATATTACAATAATATCATTACATAATTCCTTATTACAATGATATGCCATGTCGGCTTAAGACCAAAACAATAATAACAAATCCATAAAATCATCTTGAAACATTCTAGTAACATGTAGAGTACATGTTAGCATGATACCGGTCCATAACCTAGATAGGTACCGGACCTATTCTGGGTCCACCACGCCAAAGCAATGTCTTCAAGCAGTTTGAAGAATGATCAAAGAACATCTCCAGCATCCTGAAATCCATGAAGAAGTTGCACCAACACCAATTATGCATCCTGTCATGATTCCTTAATGAAAGCTCTATCGGTAAATCCTTAAGCCAATGTCGGTAAGGGTTTACCAGAGTGTACGATAGCATCCGATTACCAAGCCAATACCAACTGACCAAAACATGCTCATGGAGCATATAAAACATACTTCACTGATCCAAACATGTTTGAAGTGTCCAACAGATAGTCTCTTCTGTCGGTAACACTAGATCTTCTACCGGTAACCAAAACCTGTTTGTCGATAATCGACCATAACAGCTAGTGTTGACATCAATGACAAAACATCAATGCAATACATAATCAATTCATCCATAATGCCAACAACTTTTGCACCTAGGACATGTGTAGCCTCCACAACTTTATCAACACCCAAATGGCCACGCCCAAATCATAATAATTCATAGCCTTCAAGTCGATCATGCTAACCGGTACAATCTCCAGTCGATCATGCTCCATCTATCATCAAACTCTATGAAGATCTACAAAGACAAAATATGAAGAGGTATCATAATTGAGATTAGGTTGTCCTTCACCTTCAATTATGGTGTGTATGTGTGGAGCCCACCTAATACGACCTAAGTTCCATTCTATAAACGACGGACCCCATCCTCGCCTTTTGACCACATTATCATCTGAGCAATTAAGCAACTAATTTTGTAACTTTTAGGCTCTGGTTTCGAATTGTTCTGGTTGGGAACTTTTCCCTTCATCCCATTTTTTTTTTCTACACCATTAAAAAACTCATCCATCAAGTGCTAAGTGGATTGCATATACTTTGAGTTCTTCAAATACCCAGTATATTGGCCTGAGAAGCCCGAATTAGGATTCCAATATCCCTTCCCTGACAAAAGCCCCTCTAATCTCGACAAAGGCGAGAACAACCCAACTTTAGAAGTGTTCAAAACTTCCATTGATTTGTTCTTCACATTTGAATGCATTTTCTTGTCAATATTAATGTTTAAGAGTACACAAAATATATATGCAACCAAATCTTGATGGAACAGTTAGGTCCTTAGCTATTTTGTACATTACCCTAACCTTGTAACTGTAGCCTCTCTAGTCTGTCCTCCGGTTGCACCCAAGTTTAATACCTCTTGCTTGCTTAGAATCATTGTTTGATATTAAGGACAACTAATATCAAGGAATTAATTCACAACGTTTGAAAGTTGCTGGAATTAACCGAAGAAGAATATCAAGTCGTCTTCTTACAGTTTTGTGCGCCCAACATACTTTGGTCAAACATAAGTTTTTAGTTGTATCAATGAAGAAGAATTGTTGCCTACGAACAAGCTCGTGTTGTTTGAGAGGTCGCTTTGCATCGATATGTTAGCTATGGCCAAGAACAATCGGTTCCTCACACTGTTATTCCTGACTTATTTGAAATCACTGTAGTTAAATACTTGTGCACTTTGATGATTAGAATCGCCAAATGAATATCGCTCAGAGAAACATAAGCGACAGATGTGAATCCTGGCAAATAGAAATTGCTCCCTAAAGAGTCCTTTAAAATAATGCTCCTACCATACACTTGACAAAAGAGTAAATTAATCGCCCCACGTACAAAATATTTCGCCCAACCTTAACCTTCAAATGTTGAATATACAAGACCTTTGAAGGAGTATTATAAAGGAGTCACCGATTATTAAAACCACCACTTACACAATATAAGTAGCACCCTTATTACTCTGCAAATGATTTATACATATTCAAAGGTAGGAATTGTTGTTGTTCAAGTTGAGTTTCGAACTGGTGACACTGTCTTCCTTGACAGCAGGCACGCCAAGCAGTTCTGCCCCGGTAGGGAAATTGAAAATATTGTTTTCTTGTTTCACAACGTCATACAATTCAACAAACCACTCAAACCCATTTCAATTCTCGATCTTTGGATTCAACAAATCTTTCATCATCCAATCCCATTTCAAGCTCCATGGAACACTCACTCAATCCATAACCAAGCCATCATCCTCGAGATTCGAACTGCAGACCTCCCCAAGTATCGGTTTGCTATGTGTATATCAATTCAATCTACCTGAATAGATATCTTCAAAATGTCTGAATATTAATTCTTTAAAATATCTTTGTTCCAAAATGAATATTGTTTTACTTTGATCACACCATTATGATGTGAATTAATCCTTATCAATGCCCATATTATTGTTGAACCTTTAAACAGATCGATATATAACCTTCATGAATAATATTGTCGTATCGATCAACTATCTGATTTTCAAAATAAGTATAACAGTTTGTCATTATTCATGTAGTTACCGATGAGGCTGTACTTGCCTTCAAGCGCCGGTGGTGACATTATTTCGAGTTTCTCCAATCTCTTAGGTCTTAGGTCGATCTTCCTTCTCTAAAACCATGTTATTTTTCTAGTATGATCGATTAACCATAAGCAATAACTCTTATTGCCCTCCCAACCGTAGACGATATATTCATCTCCCCCGAGCACTCTAATTTATATTGATCTCAATATTTTGTTATGTTGTTATGTTCTCCTTTGAATGAGATCACGCATCTCATTATTTATATGTGAGAGATGTCTATACACCAAGGATCGTCACTCTTCCAAGTGCCACCAATTATTACATTATTAATATAATATAATAGTTATATAATATAATTATATTATCACATAATAATATAATTATGTTGTCATAATTATAATATAAATATAATCACACCTTTGTGATATAAATGTCGGCCTATGGATTCCGACCACAACTACAATAAAATCAACATATCACTCATTCCATTTTCTTTATATTTAATGTATGAAACTCTTTATATATGCTACTCAATTGTGTTTTTATTTTGTTATATTTTTGCATATATGTATGTATATCAGTGCTTACTCAAAAAAAACTGATGTGTACCACATCATATTGCATCCATTGTGGTTCTAACTAAATGGTTGCAATAAACACTTGCAAACCAATTAGCATAACATATATATGATTAAAACACATTGGAGGAACAATAATCATAATATATATATGACTAAAACATAGTGGAATTGAGTGATACTATGAAAAATATCTAACTGAAATATAGTGGAACTATGTGATACTATAGAAAATACATGACTGCAACATACCAACATATTATTAAAACCTTGTATTCATTTTCTTGTCACTTGTTACAAATACAAGGGTCTAATTTTGAAAATAGCAGCATTTTCATTTTTAATAATCATATCACAATTATATCTTCTCTTGAACTGCAAATATAGATTGCACAAAATCGACATGTTTGAAATAAACTTCAACAAAAGGACCAAAAATATATGTTCTACTCTACAAAGTCTATACCCAGAATAAGTTGCTACATCGATAAAAAAACACATCATCTACAAATTTAATCTCTCCATAAAGCCAAGAAAAGGAGTTGTTTCATATTTGGTAACAACACACTTACCTCCACTTATAGACATTTTTAGTTAGTTAGGAGAGGTCTATAGGCAACTTGCTCTACAAGAAAGCAATATTTGGTTTGCATTTGAATTCAGTTGCAATTTCTTTGAGTAGCCAGGGGTAGTCCCAACTTGTAGATTATTGAGAGCTGCAAAAGTTGGCAACAAGATGTTGAACATATCTAAATGAATAGTGTGTTGGGGGGAGTAGAGGAGATATTGTTATATTCTTACGTCTATTTCTCTTAGTTTATTTTGCTTCCTTTTAAACTACCTTCGGTTGTTGAGCAACCTTGGCTTGCACCTATCTAATACCCCTCTTTGATTGCACTTCTCCTCTGCCCCTTGTTATTCTTTTCCTTACTTCTCCAATCTCACTACTCCCCTTTTTGCCTAGTTTGCTCCCTGATCTACTTTCCTCACCCTCATTTTCTCCTTTGTTTGTTGTTGCAATTCTTCTTTTGTGCCTCTTGTTCATTAAGAATGTCAACATAGGCAACAAATGTTAATATTTGTGACTACTTTCTTAGACGAAGCACCCCAATATGACTTCCCTGTGATGTTTGATGCACCCTCTACATTGGAAGCTTAATAGTTTGTTGTTTGTTGCCCATTCTCTAGTGTGCATGGTACAAAGTCAATCTATTGGTCACGTGGATCATTTTCATCTTCACAATCAATTCCATCCTATTGGTACCAATTCATTGCATTTGTAAAGTAATGAATGACCTCCATTAGATCATTCTATGGTGGGGATGGCATGGAAAGAGTGATATCTTCTTGCTCAATTAGTAAAATTTGTTTGTACTCCAATATTTGAAGTTACTTCCTTCAACCAGTCTAGTTGACTTTCTTGTGTCGAAAAAATCAGACCTTCTACTATTGTTTATGTACCCTTATTGCAGGCAAGTTGAACATCAAGGATTTTTATGTTGTTCATTTAAATGGGGACATTATTTACATTGTAATTTTGGACAAAAACGTCAATCTATTCCTCAATGTTACCAACAATCTATAAGTAGCTTTCAATTGCAATATATTGTTATGACTTTTTGCTCTGATTGTGTATACTTCATCTTCAACTATGAAGGCCTTAGTTGGCCTTGTATCTTTGTCAAGGGCAGACTAATTTAATGGCCAAAGTCTAGTGCTATGAAAGCCACTTATAATATTGCATAGATCCAATGTCTGACTAAATGCTTTACTAGTAAGAGTTGCTAACTCTTCCGTTTTGATTTCAATTTGGGGGTTGTTATAAATCCATATCATTCATTGTTGTTTGAATTAATTTTTAAAAGGTGAGAAAACGTTAGCATCTAATCGCTATAGCTTATGGCTGGTATGCACAGACAATGCGTGCAAGTCTATTCATATACGCCTTGTTTATTTTATTGTCTTGAAGGCCATGTGGTTGCTATGACCATCAAAGATAAGGGCCCTATTTTTGGGTGAAACCCCATGAAGGATTTGATGCAACAAAATGTTCCAATCAATTTACAAACAATTCTTTTTTCATCCACATGTGTTCTTGGTTTGCCATGTGTTGGTATAATTAATTTATTTTATTTTATCTCTAGGATATAATAACACTTTCCTTAAGCTTATTTAGTGGAATTATCTATTATTTTCTCCTACCTACCCTTGCATCTCATTGAGCCACATTTCATCCTCGTGTCCTCTCTTCTCCTTTTGTCTTGCCTATATATGCAGGCACATGTACATTGTACTTAGTCGAACATTTTGCATCTTGATGAGAATACAATTTGTTCTTGTCTATTTTGTTCTCTCTTACTTTTGTGCTATTCATTGGCCTCTAGATCTTGGGTTGCTATAGGCAAATTCTTACATGGTATCGGAGCCATTAGAGTCCTATTAGTTTGCCATTTGAGAGAATTTTGGTGCAATTTGGCATTTTGTATTTTGGATCTTTCTATTGCAAGTCAAATTTGGAGCTTGTTGGGTCAAATCTAAGGTTACCATTGGATTGAGGAGCTTCGAGAAATTCAGAATCACCTTTTGTTTCATCCAAATCCAACACCTAAGGCCAAATCTATAGCTCTTTGAAGGTAGAGGTTGATTACTTGACCCAAGAGCGATTTGTAATTTTTGAGCACTTTAGGCCAAATCTAACATCACCATTGCACTTAGAAGGCTTGAGAACCCCAAGATCACTTGTTCATTGGCCAAAATTCGAGTAGCTGACCCGGAGTCGAGTAAAATTTTGCCCCCCTTGGTTATTTGTACGGACACGTCAAGTCTGTACATATGATTTTATTTTTTTATTAAAAAAATATTTTTTTTGGAATTTTGCATTTTGTTTGGGAGGCGATTGTATTGATTTTATTTTTTATTGAAAAAAATTGTGTTACCATAGTAGCTCTGCGACCTATAGTGTAACTACGATTTGTAGTGTACCTATGGGAACTGCAGGCACTACGACCTGCAGTGTACCTGCAGGTACCGCAATGACAATTTTATTTTTATTTTTATTTTTTATTCTTTTAAAATGTTTTTAAAAAAAACTTTGTTTAATAAAATTTATTAAATGTTTTTAATAACTTAATTTTTCATAAATTTTAAAAAAATATTTATTATTATTTAATAAAGTTTTTTAATCCAATTTTTTTTTTTTAAGTTATTTTTCTTTATTTTTTAAATAATTTTTTTTTCCAAAAATTAAAAAATACATACATTTTTCTTTATTGTTTTTAATAATATTTTTTATTATAGGTTCTAATAAATGTTTTATTTAAATTTTTAATTAAGTTTTTTCATAAATAATCAAAATTGGGAACAATTTTTTTTTTGTCCACCTACATACCTGTCTTGTAGTGTCTTCCAATTAGTAGCCAATGGGGGTCAGTTACTACTACATTTTTCTTGGCAAAATATCAATCAAAGGCATCTTCATCTACAGTTTTCTATAGAGCATCTTTTTGGTGGCATCATCTTCATGTTTCTAGATTTGCACCATGTCATGTTGTATTCTCTTGCATGAGCTATGTTGTACACACACTAATATAAAGTGTCACACCTCTCTGTACATTGTTTGTTGGTGACATAGTAATCCTCTTGTATTCAGTAGATTAGGAACTATCTTGTGAGACTTGGTACATGTCTTTTGTTGAGAATGTATGTAGTTTGAGTATCGATGGTCATACATGTTGTCTTCATGCCTGATCTTTATCATGTTGCAATGAGTGATTCATCGGTCATTCTTCATTGACATTGGTACCTAGTTTTATCACACCTTGACATTCTTGGTCAAACATTGGTTCTCTTTCTTCCTAATGTGGAGGGATTTTTGTCAACATCATTGAACCACTTTTGCAAGAGATTCTACATTGAGGGAGGGCTTCATGGTCTTTCCTCTTCTCTCTTATGGGGGGCCTTTTTCCTCACATGAATTTTTTTTCTTCTCATTGAGAGCATTGTGTGTTTTTATCTCTCTTTTGGGGGGATTTTTTTTCCCATTGGGTTTTTCTCTCTTTCTCTGTTTGTGAGAGATTGCATTGAATTTGTACATGGCTACTTAACATGGCCTAGTAGCCGAGACCCATCTTGCATTGTTAGCTTGAGTACACATTCCCCTAAGTTGCACTTAAGGGGGGGTGTTGGCATGATTAATTAATTTTATTTCTCTAGGATATAATTACACTTTACTTAAGGTTATTTAGTGGTGTAAAGTGGAAAATTGGAGGCTTAGCCAATTCGCCACTTGAAAGAAGAGGGAATTAACTAAGCTCAATTTTCATTTTGGGGACTTTACATTCAAAAGAGGGGATGAATCTACTAGATCGAATCCTAAATGATGCAAGGACTAGATACTGTGTAGATCGATTGATATTTGGAATGTGTTTGACCCTCTTTTGTAAGTTGAATAAGCAAAGTGTTGGAATTGAAGACAAAGTATGTGAAAACAGTGAGCTACAGATTCGGGATTCAGTTGTGCACCTAGATCTGAGAGATTTAAGATGATTCGGAGCTTCTTTGTGAAATCCAGCAAAAGGTGTAGGGACCGTGTGTCCAGACAGGGGCACCCTCCTATCGGTCCTCCAAACTTTTCGCGCGTCAAAAAGGGTTTTTCCGTCTCTGTGAATAAAGCTTAATTTCTGAAGTACAGTTGCGCACCTGCTTCCTGCACATAGAAAGAAGAAGAAAGGGGTTGGGAATAGGGGTTTGCCTAAGTTAAACCCCAGTTTAGAATCAACCTTGAATGAAATACTACAAATACTTGATATAAATGATGGAAAGGTATACCTTCATATCTGCAATAGATGATGATGATGATGATGATGATGATGTTTTGCATAGGGGATTTATTTCCCGCTCACAATTGAAATAGGGCCTCAAGATAGTTCCTACCTAGGGAGGACCAAGGTGTGGTACTCTGGTCCTACCCTAGTTTGGGCTAGGATCAAAGGGCTATGCAAGTTGTAAGATGCAAAAATAAAGTTTGGTTGCTTAAAAGAGGCATAAATAAGTCCCGATCAAGCATGGGGATGAGACTAATAAGGTGAGGGCCCAAAATGCAGTCAAAATTGCAAAGGGTGCAATTTTAGGATGCTACATTTAGCCCACACTTTAGTGGGAGTATGATATTACACAAATACTCATGGTAAAGTAGAAGAAGAGAGAAGACGGCGAGGAATGTAGAGCAAAATCATAAGGAGTATAAGACATCACTAATTTTGAGGTACTAAGCCCACACTTTAGTGGGAGTATGATATTACACAAATACTCATGGTAAAGTAGAAGAAAAGAGAAGACGGCGAGGAATGTAGAGCAAAATCATAAGGAGTATAAGACATCACTAATTTTGAGGAACTAAGCCCCCAATCTTAGGATCTTAACTCACTCAAACATATGCAAGGGCACACAAAACAAGACAAAAACAAAAAGACAAAAAGACAAACAAAGGCAAAGACACAAAGGCACACAAGACCAAAAACAAGACCTCAAGTCAACTAGCCGAAGAGACCTCGATATCAAAATGTCTCAACTACTAATATCATTCTTGAAAATGCCATCTCACGAACACAAATGATCACATAAAAGAGAAAAGAAAGCATCATCCATGAAATATCAATAGAAAAAGTATGAGTTCTTGAGAGGAAGAATAGAGAGCATGAATACACGCTAGATGTGTTTATCCAGGTGATCCATGAAAAGAACGATGAGAGAGAGGACATGGACTACTCGCCCCTAGATGTTTTCGTCTAGGTGATCCATGGTGTGAAACGGACATGGACTACCTACCCCTGGATGTTTTTATATAGGTGATCCATGTGGGGAGGAGAGTAAGAATAGTCTAGTTGTTTTTAGCTAGTTCCACCCATCCTCGTGCGTGTGTGCAAATGATGTCTGGTTTCAAGTGTATAACACCTCGTGTAAGAGTCTTTGCTCTTGTTTTTAGTGTGCTTCAACCTGTTTAAGACATGTAATGTAAATGCAAATGCCAAGGGGCGATTGTGTGCGCGCAGATGTGTAAATGTCAAGTGGCAAAGATACATGTATGGTTTTGAGGACATCCCGTTTAAGAATTTATTGTTTTTGGTGATGTGTTTGACTGACCTTCCTAATGGTTCAACAATTAGACCTTGAAACCATACCTCAGGAATTGGACATCTGACTAATTAATTATCTTTCATCATGAAGGTGCATTTAGTTGTCAACCCAGGGCGTATACTTGAAATGGGTTTGCAAAGTATATGCCCTAGAAAGACCGAAACAACCACCTTTCCTATTGCTGGAAATGAAATGTTGCTTAAGAAAATGCTAAAAACAAATAGCTGAAATGCTTGTGAGGAAAACTAACCAACTTCTAAGAAACAACTAAGAAAGACATGACTTATACATGATCAACAAATGGGATTCTACTCAGTTTGCAGTGGTTGCAGGAACAGTCACAGGAAGTATTCCAGTGGCTGCAGGAATAGTCTGTGATCAAGATAATGCTAAGTACAGAGTGAGAAAAAACTGATAAAAGAAATCAAAGGAGTACTCACTAAGTGGCCCCCCTTAGTAAGCATCCAAACAACTGAATCAAATGCCTTGAACTTAAAGTATCATCTTATTGATTCAAAAGTACTTGACAACATAACAACAGATTGCCAGAAGTCTGCTTCTTCAACTTAGAATTGTATTACAATTGTTGGAACTATCTTATTCTCAACCACCGTACAAGAGACGGTGGGAAATTATTTAAAGCATGAAATTCTTAACTAACTAGCATACCACTCCGAAAGTTCAAGGAGGATGCTTTTATTGAACAAGGAGAAAAAGAAGGTGAAGTTACAAATGTTGAGAATCAGTCAAAAATCTATTGGAATAGTAGAGAGAATCTAGCGTAACCTCAGTCCTAAATCTACTCCTTCAGCAAAGGAAATCATTTAAGTCTTCAGATAAGTCATAATGAACCACTTTCAACCACCAACTCACTCTTTCAATGGCAATCCTTTTTGTCTCTCTTTCCGTCCAGCAACTCCATAATCTTTATTGCTGAGCATCTTGGACCGGTTCAACATTCTTCTTTAACCCTGCATGAAATTGTTAACATGCACAAATATAGGCCTAATTATCCCTACTAGAGTAACATTCAAAAGCTACATGCAACATTACCATGGATTCCTCATAGCATAATTACCTATTATATTGCATTAAAAAGGAACATATATCAAATGAGTTCATGTCACATGACCATACCATCAAAACATACAAAATCTTATCACTTAGAAAAGGTTCTAAACTCAAAAGACATATCTAGACTCCTAATGTCCCAGTAATGACACATAAATGTAGATAAAATAGGGCCATTCTTTTGGTTCATCATTCCCCCCAACCTAAAATCTTGTTGGTCCTCTAAAAGATGAAGATGTTGCATTCCTTCCTCTTGCCTGAATCTTGTAATCAATTACTTGAGTTTGTCCTGAGCCTCCTGTAGCAAGGCTCCAATAAAACCCCTTATTCTTCTCAAGTTTGTCCCATCTAGCTTTTTATGTTGTTTCATCAAATGAATCCACATACCTGTTGAAATCTGGTATTGGCCATAAAAGTATAGGTGGTTGGAAGAGTAAAGGAAGCCAATTATTCATTTTTGTTTGTTCCAACTAAAGGTACCACAAAGTTCTTTTCAAAGCTACATAGTAATTCTGCAAAGAGTGTGGCTCTGTCATCTTTAATTCTTCTGTAAGACTGTTCCACCTTCTTGCTACATGACCCAAAGTTGATTGTGCCTCAAAGGGCCTCATTTCTTCAAACTCCTTGTATGCTTCTTCCCTCAAGGCTAATATTTTGGGCTTAAAATCAGGTTGATACAACACTTTCTGCCAATCATAATATAGTCTCCTAGGATTATCACTCTCTACTCTTATTGGCAAGGGAAATCTGAGTTCTTCCTCTTGATAAGTTTTAACTTCTTCACCTCTTGCATGTGCATTCTAGATCCAGGAAATTAGTGCTCTCAAATGTATGTCACCAATATATAATAGAGGGTTCCATTCTTTATCATGACACTACATAGTTGTGCAAATAAAACTCACAAAGTAAGTTTCTAATTATAGCTGAAGATTCTTGATAAACCTGATGAAATTATTGAGTAGTCTCCAAAGAATGATCTCGATCTGAAAGAATACTGGACATTTTGAAAGTGAGAAAACGTTCCTTTAAATACATCGCATAGACCCTAGGTGGTGGTCTACACTCAAGGATGTTGGGCATCATAGTCACCATAGTGTCTATTTTTCCTTTAAGAGTGGCAATTTCCTCATCTTTCTTCTTAATTTCTTTCTATAGTTGACGCTTCTCATTTTCCCATTCTTCTTCCTTATCCAACATATACCGATATAGATCATATGCAACTGACATCCAAGAAAAAGGAGTAGGCCTATGCTTAACTACCTGAAGTTTCCTCTTTCCTTTCCTCCATTTCTCAATAATAATTTTTGTTGGGATTGTCATTGCTGATGAATTATTGAGTGCAAGTGATGCAGGAACAGATGAATTAAGTTGAAGGCGAGAACGTGACTCGGGTAGAGTTTTTTTTTAACTAATGACTTCAATAGACTAGGGGAATCTCACACACCACATTAGTGAAGTTATACATATGTTTGCATTGATGAATGATTTTGAGTCAAATGAAATTTTGTGAGTAATGGCAAATGTTATGTTTTATTTGTCTATGAAGAGTGAAAATTTGTTAATAATTTGAACATAAATAGTAACTCTATGATTTTACGTCCTTTGTGTAGAAGTATGTAAATTATCGAAACTATTTTAATGTTTGGTTTTCAAAATTATACTATAACTTTATGTATTTTATATGTATATTGGTTCCAATAACTAGGACTCGATCATATATATATATATATATATATATATATATACGTAGGTAATTATGGTTCATGTTTAATAATATTGATTACTCTTAATATGATTATTTTATAAGTTAAAGAATTTGGAAAAGAGTTAGGGATTTAATGACTTAATGTACCTTATATCGAATGATTATTGTCTTTTGTATAAGAAAATGTAATTTATTAATGATTGTTTTGTTTATAGTGATGCAAGTTTTATACGCATGGTACGATTCCATCCGACATACGTACAAATATATATATATATATATATATAGAGAGAGAGAGAGAGAGAGAGGTGAATATTTAAATTATGTTTATGCGATTATTGTCTTATGATACAAATATGATTATTCATAAAACGTATTTATGAATATACATATATATAAATTATGTTTATATATTATTTCTAAAAACGTTTAAGTTAGACTTACCTTGCAACTTATTATATAGTCTCTTATTATATATTTATATATATTAAGAAAGGTGGCAGGTTTTTAGCGAGCCAAAGGATAGCGACTATGTCGCATGATAGTTAGGGTGGTCGACTAGGCAAAGTCCATCGGTTAGACGCAAAACTTGGAGATTACAGTGACGTGGAGATCATGGCAATCGACTTGGCAGCGAGAGCGATAATCTCGCTCATGAAAAATGCTTAAGTGTTTGTAATTACATTTCACTTTGCCGACCCCTCCTCCAAGAGAACAATCTGCCATGAGATAGCAAACACTTCTCTAACGGTGACTGTAGACTCATTGATTAGCATACGCTTCTCACTGCAGATAACCCCCTTATTCCTCGAACCCACAATGATAACTTGGAAGTAGTCCATGATCTGTGGCATATAACTACAAAAAGAAATGAATTAGCAGGCACGTGGTGCCATGGAATTAGGAATACCAACGATAAGACGCTGATGCATAGTCGACTCATACACTTAAACTGCAGAAAATATAACTAGAATTGCCATCTCTGTTAGACATGTAGACTTTAGACTTTAGAGAGAGTTAAAAGAAGACTCAACGTAATGCAAAGAAGACTTCAAATCAACAACCATAATTGAGCCTCTAATTTGGGAGAGATCATAGGGAAATTTAGGATAAATAGGGACATAGGATAGAGAGATGAAGACGGAAGGAGAGACATGAAAGACACACGAGAGAGGAAGAATGACAAGAAAAGATTAGAAAGAATAGAGAGAAAATATTAGGAAGGATTGGAGAATGGAATATAGAAGAAGATAGGAAGTTAGTGAGAAGCAAGATAAAGGAGAGCAAGAATGAAGAAGAGCGACAAAGAGATTAGAGAGAATAGAATAATAGAGATTTTGATGTGTTTACGACTGAGTCGTAAAAGATCAATGATGAGCATCTCCGATTTAGTGTCGAACTTAGAAAGTTACGCTCGTGAATGAGTGTTAATTACTTTATTATTATCAGAGGAATTTCCATAATATAGAAAGGATATGGACTAGGAATAGAGAGCTCATGAGATAGAAGAACGTCGATAAGGAAAGCATTGGAATCTGGACATAACGCTGACAATTTGAAGTTATCAAGGATCATAATAGACCTGGATCGCATTTCTTGAGGTAGGCTCAAATCTAGTATGTTTTGTTGAAGAGAATTAAGAGATAAAGAATGATCTTGTTTTAGATTTATGAAATATTCTAATGGAAGAGTTAGAGTCACAGTATGAATCATTTTTTAATTGTTTAAATTACGATCATGCAAATATAGATGCAATAATGATATATTTTATGAAAGTTTGTTGATAAAACTTAATGAAACTCTTAGAAATTAGATCACCCAATCCTCTTGAAACAGAGTAAGAGGATAGAGAGAGGAACTCTGAAATTGAACTTCAAAGAAGATGAAATACTAGGATAATGAATTATTAAGAATTGAAGTTTATTTTGAATTTGTGTAGAAAAGACTTATACTTTTGAATTTGATCCTTGCATGAAAAATGGTGATTAGGTGTCTCATTTGAAAGGCCATATAGATAGGCACTTTATGAATTTTCATCATGTTAGATAGTTGTTATGGAAAGTTAGTAAAATTAGTGAGTTGAGTTCTTAAATCATGGAAAGTCACATATTATTATGATGTTCGAGAAAAGAGGTAAATGAACCAAGACACATGGAAAGATAGAGAGCTTAGACGAAATAAAACTTAGATTTCTAAACCATAAGAAATGGAATGCACGTTAATGATTACGTTATTTAAATATTTGATAATTGAATAAAAGAATGTGTGCTCATTTTATTCAATTTCTATGTAAAGATTCATACATGTGTTACACCTTCATAATATTTAATTCTTGTCTTTAAATTGCTTGAAAGATAGAAGGGAAAGATTGTTTTCTTTCAGATGTATATTTGTTTATCCATGAGAGATTTCTTCATGTCAGATAGGATTGGTAGTAATAAAAGATTGATTCTTTTAAATTCTATTTAATGAAAGATTGTCTTCTTTAGCATTGTATTTTATCTTACAAGAAATAGGAAGCTAGAATTGAAATGCGAAATATTGTCCTCTTACTTTGTATGTATTTGAATGATGTTGATGAAATTATAATTGCTTTTCAAATTATGAAAGATTGTATTCATTTATGAGAAATTAAGGAAATAGTGTTTAATTTATGAAAGTGATAGGAAAGATGTTATATCAGTTAGTTAAAAGATTCTTGTGGGAAACAAGCTATGGATAGGCTTGTGTATAGAAAGTTACCTTCTGGGACGCGTGCCGAATATGGATTCTTAGAGAGAATAGTTGCTTTTTCCAACTATTTATTTTTGATGTGCATGGCATTATACTCGACCAAGTAATTATTTGAATTATCCATAGAAATAGATGGAATTATTTATTTTATGCTCTCTACCATATCCTTGATTGATAGTGAATGCTTGTTTCTTGAAAGAATTAGAAAAATGAAAATTCTTGTATCATCTAGGCATGCACCAGATTCCCTCTTGCCTTTTGAATTCTTTGGTTAAAACAATTCATGCAGGGTCGGGTATTCTTGATTGACCAAGAATTCCGGGGAAGCGTAAGCTTCAAGATTGGGCAAAAAAAGCGCCTGAATCGTGTTCTCGTCTTCAGGCTAAAGATTGCATTGGTGATAGCTTGGGTTGCAGATCAACAGATGCATCTCACCCTTTACTTTGTATTATTTATTATTGAACTTACGACAACTTGAAATGCGCAAGTATTGTATGATTGAGATACTACTTTTATCGATTTATGGAATAAAGAATCTTTATCTTTTATAGAAAATTCGTGTTTATTACGATTTAAATGAATGATCAAATGAAGCCATGGATGGAAATTTGGAATGAAATAGACTTATTAACTGATCTATGTGTTTATTTAAGAATAAAGAGTATTTCGGCTATTATTGAAGTTAGCTTGATTCACGTCTTTACATTTTGGTATCAGAGCCCAGTTTATAACTCTAGGGCCTATGAGTCCGCTTCGTGAATGAAGTCATGTGATTAAAAAACTTGCTATTGGATATCTAACACATGATACTTGCAAATAAAGGAGCACAAAGCCTTTTCAAGGTGAATTGATGACAATGACCTAGAAGAAGGTGGATGGTTGATTAAGGAAGAAATATTTCCCTCCTACTACGAAATGAATGCAGGATAGTCAGAATGATAATTATAAGGTAGAGGAAGTAGCTGTTTACTTTTAGGATGAAAGAAAAAAAAGGAATCAACTCCTAAAGCAAGAAAGAAGAAATAGCTAATCAAACTGAGTAGGGTATTGGAAATCTCATCTACCATTCCCTTGGGAGAGAAAAATAGTTTGTCTATTCTAGTGAGGAGATAGACGAAGAATATCTAAATGAGCATCTCCCTATTGAGTCAACTATATTTCATTCCGATGAATCAAAAGGATGTACCCCATTGACTCCAAGAGAAGAGATACAAATTTGGGTGATATCATTTATGAACAATCGATAAGTAAAGTTGCTTTTTGCAAAATCAACATGGTGTCCAGATAGATGGAGAAAGAGTATCTCCTAGAATGACATACTTAATGGACACATTCGTCAGAAGATATTTATTGAGTAAGAGTTGGGTGCTTATATAGTAAGTTGTCGTTGAGATTTAATTGATAAATGATGATTGTTATTAGAACCTATATGCTTGAGATTCTTGACTGATAATTATTCTAACTTGTATCTTGTGAAAGGATAATAGAATATGTCTAGTGTACGAGGTAGGTACTATATGGATAGGAATTATGGAGGATATGATGAAATCTTCATAGGACTCTATATTCTAGTATGTGTCCTTATCTTCAAACATGAAAATTGTAGGTACTATGTTTTATACTCTCTCTCACACACTCTGGAAAAGATACCCCAAGGTGTTGTAACACTCCTTCATATGTGATTAGTCCTAGTCACTCAGTACATTTGATATGTATTCGGTTTGATGTTTTATTTGGTTTATTGATGAATTATTTGATCATTTATTTTGGATTATTTTTAACTTCTTGAATTATTTGATCATTTGATCATTGATTTTGGATTAGTCATGGTTGCTTTGTTATTTGTCAATTAAGAGCATACATAGTAAATTTGGAAATCTTAAGGATAGATAGAAGTTTAAGGTATGAAGCAGATTGAGTTGGTTGGAATAGTTGAAAATAAAAAGAAAGTCAAATGATGGGTTCTCATAGATCAAAGAAATTTTATCTACCATGTTTACTATAAAGTCAAACTTGAGATAGCAATAGATGTATTTGGAAGAAAAATATTATTGAGGTTTTGAAAGTAGATATTTTGGATCATAGATTTGACAGATTTGAGAAAAGAACTTGAGGGTAATTAAGAACGTCAATGAAGCATGTACTCACTTAGAGGCAGAAACTTGAGGAAGTAAATATTGCACCATATTTAAAACATTTGGAAATATCTAGTTAACTTAGAGATTGTTGATAAAGATGTGACGAACCTAAGAACTTTGAAAAAGATAGTTGAGTATGTGGCACAATGTTTAGCAATTGAAAGTTAAGAAAGATCATATAATAGGACTTTTGTATCAAACCTGAGTGTAGGTGGCGGGAAATCAATATGAAATTTATTCAAAAATTGCTTTTGAGTACGAACAAGCATGATATTATAGTTGGATAGTGTTAACGGATTGACAAAGATTGCATATTTCATACTTGGATATATATAAAGATGAATCATTAAATCTTGTGAAGACATTTACTCATTCAACTTAGCAATTGCATAGAGTTTGAAAAATAGAAATATCAAATAGGAATGTTTGGATGACATTTTGGAATTTGATAATATTGAATATATCTTTGGGAACTAAATTAAATCGGCATGACATCTTTACGTAAATGACCGAATGGAAAAATACAAAGAGTTAATCAGGTTGTGGAAAATTCATTTTTATGTATCGCATGAATTAGAAATACGAATGGAAGAAATATTTGCCTTTGGACTAAGTTGGCATACAATAAAATATTTTCATACGCTTTTAAGGAATGATACCCATTATGATGTTTATGATAGAAATGACAAACATTTGTCAGTTGGGATAGAATAAAGATAGGATCATCATTGGTTCTAATATGCTTAAGAGAAATGAATGAGCAAATGAAATTGATCAAGAATATATTGGAAGAGATAATCGACAGACAAGAAAAAGCTATAATAATAGAAACAAGACTCTCAGATAATTGTTACTGAAGAAGAAATTCTTTTGAGAGAGAAGCCTCATAAGAGCTTTATTTTATTTAGGAAATCATCAAGTTGTTACCAAGATATGTGGGACCCTTCAATGTGCTGGAAGTATGAATCCAGTTGCTTATGGATATAGGATCCAGGAAAGGTGCTAGTGGAGCACATCCAAATTCTTGATCGAAGTAGCGTTAAGACTACTTAGCAGAGATTTCACTCAATATTGGATCCAACGGGATCAATATTCTGATGATAGTGCTATTTTGGAGGATGATGCGATGAATGACTATCATATTCATCTTTTGATTTCTTAGAGTAGTATTTGCTTGATGCATGAAATACTTAAATACTCTGATTTTGATTTACATGTTGTAAATTTGGAAAGTATAGATGATACTATTTCTGTTATATTTGATTGAGACCACAATGTATGGTTAATGTTTATGATATTGAGAAAGTATGTTCTTATTGATAGAATAATAAAACATCAAGACGATGTCTCTTTTAAGAGGGAAAGGATGTCACAAACCCTATTTTTCCATTATTATTTAATTAGGAAAATAATGTTTATTTTTCAAATGAAATTGAAATGAAATGAAAATAGAACTGTTAATGAAATAAGATAAGAGATCGAATCAACTGAAATGATTTATATACAATTGAATGATCAGTAATATTTTTTGTTGGGATTGTCATTGCTG
Organism: Cryptomeria japonica; assembly: GCF_030272615.1. Classification (NCBI taxonomy): domain Eukaryota; kingdom Viridiplantae; phylum Streptophyta; class Pinopsida; order Cupressales; family Cupressaceae; genus Cryptomeria; species Cryptomeria japonica. The sequence goes on along the minus strand of NC_081407.1, from coordinate 798,287,083 downwards.
ATGAATTATTGAGTGCAAGTGATGCAGGGACAGGTGAATGAAGTTGAAGGCGAGAACATGACTCAGGTAGAGTTGTTTTTTTAACTAATGACTTCGATAGACTAGGGGAATCTCACACACCACATTAGTGAAGTTATACATATGTCTGCATTGATGAATGATTTTGAGTCATGAATGAAATTTTGTGAGTAATGGCAAATGTTATGTTTTATTTGTCTATGAAGAGTGAAAAATTGTTAATAATTTGAACATAAATAGTAACTCTATGATTTTACGTCCTTTGTGTATAAGTATGTAAATTATCGAAACTATATTTAATGTTTGGTTTTCAAAATTATACTATAACTATACGTATTTTATATGTATATTGATTCCAATAACTAGGACTCGATCATATATATATATATATATATATATATATATATATATATATATATATATATATATATATATATATATATGTAGGTAATTATGGTTCATGTTTAATAATATTGATTACTCTTAATATGATTATTTTATAAGTTAAAGAATTTGGAAAAGAGTTAGGGATTTAACGACTTAACGTACCTTATATCGAATGATTATTGTCTTTTGTATAAGAAAATGTAATTTTATTAATGATTGTTTTGTTTATAGTGATGCAAGTTTTATACGCATGGTAGTACGTACAAATATATATATATATATATAGAGAGAGAGAGAGAGGTGAATATTTAAATTATGTTTATGTGATTATTGTCTTATGATACAAATATAATTATTCATAAAACATATTTATGAATATACATATATATAAATTATGATTATATATTATTTCTAAAAACTTTTAAGTTAGACTTACCTTGCAACTTATTATATAGTTGCTTATTATATATTTATATATATTAAAAAAGGTGGCGGGTTTTTAGTGAGCCAAAGGATAGCGACTATGTCGCATGATAGTTAGGGTGGTCAACTAGGCAAAGTCCATTGGTTAAACGTAGAACTTAGAGGTTGCAGCGACGTGGAGATCGTGGCAATCGACTTGGCAGCGAGAGAGATAATCTTGCTCAAGACAAACACTTAAGTGTTTGTAATTACATTTCACTTTGTTGACCCCTCCTCCAAGCGAACAATCTACCACGAGATAGCAGACAATTCTCTAACGGTGACTGCAGACTCATTGATTAGCATACGCTTCTCACTGAAGATAACTCCCTCATTCCTTGAACCCACGATGATAACTTGGAAGTAGTCCACGATCTATGGAATATAACTACAGAAAGAAATGAATTAGCAGGCACGTGGTGCCATGGAATTAGGAATACCAACGATAAGAAGTTGATGCCTAGTCGACTCGTGCACTTAAACTATAGAAAATATAACTAGAATTGTCATCTCTGATAGACGTGTAGACTTTAGAGAGAGTTAAGCAAAGAATCAACGTAATGCAAAGAAGACTTCAAATCAACAACCATAATTGAGCCTCTAATTTGGGAGAGATCATAGGGAAATTTAGGATAAATAGGGACATAGGATAGAGATATGAGGACGGAAGGAGAGACACAAAAGACACACGAGAGAGGAAGAATGACAAGAAAAGATTAGAAAGAATAGAGAGAAAAGATTAGGAAGGATTGGAGAATGGAATATAGAAGAAGATAGGAAGTTAGTGAGAAGCAAGCTAAAGGAGAGCAAGAATGAAGAAGAGCGACAAAGAGATTAGAGAGAATAGAATAATGGAGATTTTGATGAGTTTACAACCGAGTCGTAAAAGATCAATGATGAGCATCTCTGATTTAGTGTCGAACTTAGAAAGTTACGCTTGTGAATGAGTATTAATTACTTTATTATTATAAGAGGAATTTCCAAAATATAGAAAGGATATGGACTAGGAATAGAGAGCTCGTGAGAAAGAAGAACGCCGATAAGGAAAGCATTAGAATCTGGATATAACACCGACAATTTGAAGTTATCAAGGATCATAATAGACCTGGCTCGTGTTTCTTGAGGTAGGCTCAAATCTAGTATGTATTGTTGAAGAGAATTAAGAGATAAAGAATGATCTTGTTTTAGATTTATGAAATATTCTAATGGAAGAGTTAGAGTCGCAATATGAATCATTTTTTAATTGTTTAAATTATGATCATGCAAATATAGATGCAATAATGATATATTTTATGAAAGTTTGTTGATAAAACTTAATGAAACTCTTAGAAATTAGATCACCCAATCCTCTTGAAACAGAGTAAGAGGATAGAGAGAGGAACTCTGAAATTGAACTTCAAAGAAGATGAAATACTAGAATAATGAATTATTAAGAATTGAAGTTTATTTTGAATTTGTGTAGAAAAGACTTACACTTTTGAATTTGATCCTTGGATGAAAAATGGTGATTAGGTGTCTCATTTGAAAGGCCATATAGATAGGCGCTTTATGAATTATCATCATGTTAGATAGTTGTTATGGAAAATTAGTAAAATTAGTGAGTTGAGTTCTTAAATCATGGAAAGTCACATATTAGTATGATGTTCAAGAAAAGAGGTAAATGAACCAAGACACATGGAAAGATAGAGAGTTTAGATGAAATAAAACTTAGATTTCTAAACCATAAGAAATGGAATGCACGTTAATGATTACGTTATTTAAATGTTTGATAATTGAATAAAATAATGTGTGCTCATTTTATTCAATTTCTATGTAAAGATTAAAACATGTGTTACACCTTCTTAATATTTAATTCTTGTCTTTAAACTGCTTGAAAGATAGAAGGGAAAGATTGTTTTCTTTCAGATATATATTTGTTTATCCATGAGAGATTTCTTCCTATCAGATAGGATTGGTAGTAATAAAAGATTGATTCTTTCAAATTCTATTTAATGAAAGATTGTCTTCTTTAGCATTGTATTTTATCTTACAAGAAATAGGAAGCTAGAATTGAAAGGCGAAATATTGTCTTCTTATTGAATTTATTCGAGTGAAGTTGATGAAATTATAATTGCTTTTCAAATTACAAAAGATTGTATTCATTTATGAGAAAGTAATAAAATAGTGTTTAATTTATGAAAGTGATAGGAAAGATGTTATATCAGTTAGTTAAAAGATTCTTGTGGGAAACAAGCTATAGATAGGCTTGTGTATAGAAAGTTACCTTTCGGGACGGGTGCCGAATATGGATTCTTAGAGAGAATAGTTGCTTTTTCCAACTATTTATTTTTGTTGTGCATGGCATTATACTCGACCGAGTAATTATTTGAATTATCCATAGAAATAGATGGATTTCTTTATTTTATGCTCTCTACCATATCCTTGATTGATAGTGAACGCTTGTTTCTTGAAAGAATTAGAAAAATGAAAAATTTTGTATCATCTAGGCATGCACCAGATTCCCTCTTGCCTTTCGAATTCTTTGGTTAAAACAATTCGTGCAGGGTCAGGTATTCTTGATTGACCAAGAATTTTGGGGAAGCGTAAGCTTCAAGGTTGGGCGGAAAAAGCACCTGAATCTTGTTCTCGTCTTCAAGCTAAAGATTGCATTGGCAATAGCTTGGGTTGCAGATCAACAGATGCATCTCACCCTTTACTTTGTATTATTTATTATTGAACTTACAACAACTTAAAATGCGTAAGTATTGTTTGATTGAGATACTACTTTTATCGATTTATGGAATAAAAAATCTTTATCTTTTATAGAAAATTCGTGTTTATTATGATTTAAATGGAATGATCAATTGAAGCTATGGATGGAAATTTGGAATGAAATAGACTTATTAACTGATCTATGTGTTTATTTAAGAATAAAGAGTATTTCGGCTATTATTGAAGTTAGCTCAATTCATGTCTTTACACTTGTGCAGGAGTTCCTTTATTTTTTATTTCATTTTCTCACTCTCTTGTAGGAGTTGCTTCCTGCTCAGCTCCAGGGCCTGTTGCATTTCTTCTTGTTGTGGTTCTTCTTCAGTGGCAAAACTTTGCCTTTCTACTTTAGGGACTTCCTCCTGTTCCATCATGGAAGCAGTTGTTGTAGGATTTATGCCTTGTTCCTATTCAATTACCTTGTCTACTGCTTTTGCCAAATTATCTAACCCATCCAGATTTCCTTCATTATAATATTGTCCTTCTGAAATTTCATGTTGTTCTTCAGTGCTCTTCTCGTCCTTGGAAGTTTGATTCTTTTAAGAATTTTCACTCATTCCCTCCTCTTGCTCAACTTTTTTTCCTTTTTCTTTAGACTCGGGGGTTTGAGAAGTTGAGTTTGAGGCATCAATTTGGATAGGTCCTCCAGATTTCACATTTGATTTTTTCTCGGGCCTTCCTCTAAGCCTATGACTTCTTCTTTGAAGCTTAGTTGGAGCACTCCTATGGGTTTTAACAGGTTTATATTCCTTTATAGTTTCTTTAAACCAAAAAGCTGCAGTAGGAGGTTTTGTGACAATATCCTCCTTTCTATTTTTAGGATATTTTGCAACTTCCTAGTTTTTCCTTCCAATGCCTAAAGTTTCTTCTTCCAATTCCTCCTCAAGTTTTTATTTTACACCTTTAACACTTGAGGTCACCCTCTCTTTTTGTTTCTGTTGGAATCTCACAAGGATTTTCATACTAGGGCTTTCGTCAATAGTCTTAGTTATCTTTTTCTTTTTCCTTTGTGTAGGGAGTGGGTTTTCTTCTTCAATTTCAAACTCGGCTGACTCTACTGCCTTACCCTTTTCCCCTCAAGTAGAAGCCCTAGTTTTCCTGGAAATTTTTAATAGAACATCTCCACTAGTGATTGCAGGAGTCGGCTCAATATTACTAGGGGTTTCCTTTGTTGTAGGAAACTCTGCAGCAGAGATATCCTTAGAGATCAAGGCTCAAGGAGCAATTTTCCTTTTCTTTTTGTAAACCCTAGTCTATCTTTCAGAAGCCCTTTGCTGACCCCTAAACAAATTCCTCCTAGTACAATTGAGAAACACCCATCAATGACCGTTCTACTAACAATTTAATTAAGCAATGGTGAGAGATTGAATTTGACCTACCTTTTTGGGTTTCTAAGGTCATGATCATCAGGAGGTTATACAACACATTTGGGATGTTCATCCTAATTCCATGCCTGAGATGGCTAAGCAACTTGAAGTGAATTGAGTGCAAATAGGATTGCCTCCCTTCACAGGTCAAGTATTTAATTATGTGAACAACTGACGTCGTCCATTTATCTGGTAAAGAGATTCTTTTGGCCCCTTGCTTATCAACAATCAATGCATGATCTTTGAGTCTTGTAAATTCCGCCTTGGCACTCTTGGAATCCTTATATTTTGGATACTTTTCTCCTTTAGTTGGTAAACCTGTCACTTCTACAATCCTTTATTTAGTGGCTAGAACTCTCAGACCTTTAACATTTTCTTCTCCATTAAAGAATGTCATGGCAAACTTGGTGGTTATGTCCATTAAAATAATCCAACTTCAAAACGTAATTCAACCATCCACTCTGAACAAATTCTTGACCACATACTTGGTCCTGCAAAATAGAGGTATGGAATTTAGGTTTGTGTCTTATCAAATAACCCCCATTGTGCTTTTTTCAGTTCAGTTTTACAATACTCTGCAACCTTCTATTTTAACTTCTTACCAGTGTCTCTCGTAGCTCATAACTTATTATACTTCAAAGAAAACCCTTTCTAGATGAAAATAACTAAAAACAACAATTGGCAACTACAAGGGTAACAAGACAATGTAATTATGACTCATAAAGGCGGCATAATAACCTAGAAAGGCAACTCGTGCAAGGGCTTCAAAAATTAAAAATGCATGCATAAAATGTCATAATCACTTTATTCGTTTAACTAAAATTTGTTTTTCATAAAAAGAGACACAAATTATTGATGGCGTAGGACATGAAAAAGTCAACTCACATATAGGAATAAATCAAATCACAGTATACTCCCCCCAACCAAAACTGTGCCAAGTGTCCTCACATGGAAGAAGAGAAATGATAGGAAGGTGATGAGGAATGTACATGGAAATTTTGATGCAGTTAATGAATGAATCTAACAGGAAATAATGCAAGCATCAATTTGTGATGTATTTGGAGTGATACGACGTCATGCATGTCAGAGTCATTTGAACACACCTGCAGTTAACTCAATGATAATATTGAAAAAGTGGATGAATGTGAAGTGAGGTGAACTGATATGGAAGATATGAAGGTGAAATGGAGTGAATTGCGAATATTATTACGGAGAAATAACTTCTAAAAATATGGAAGTGTTTATTATGAATCATCATAGCTGACTAGTCAGAAGGCGGGGCTAAGAGCCCACCTTCATCGGTTGCAGGAAACTCAAAAGTTGAAGTTGCAGAAAAATCGGAGGTTGAAGTAAATTGCTTCAGGAACTCTTCTTTAGATAAGGGCTTGTGATATAACTTCAACCTATTCCCATTGACCAACAATTTGAATCTTACAGGATTAATTGAGTGAGTTGAATTGCGCTATTTTCAAACACACCTGTGACACCTCATATGGGCCTAGCCATCTTGTGTGAAGTTTACCCAGATTATCTTGATACCAAGAATCATATAGGAGAGCCCAATATACTGAGTGAAATTTCTTGTCCTTGATGTACTTATCATGCCACTTGATTCACTGGTTTTGTAGGAGTTTTGTGTTCTTGCAGGGCAGTTGCTCTGATTTCATCTAACTCATTTAACTACATGATTCTTTTTTGTTGTGCAATAGTAATATCCATCCCCAATTCAACTGTCGTTCTGATATTTTTATGCTCAAACTCAATGGGCATCATTACCATATTTCCATATAGCATCTCAAAAGGAGTAAACCATGTTGTTGTCTTCCATGATGTCTTATATGCCCAGATTGCTTCAGGCAATTTGGCTGCCCAATCTTTCCTATGGAGATTGACGGTTTTGGTCAAGATGCTTTCAATTTCCCTATTTGTGATCTCTGCTTGGCCATTGGCTTGAGGGTGGTATGGTGTATATTTCCTATGCGTGATATTTTATTCATTCACTAATTTTATAACAAGTTGAGATGTGAACTATGCTCCTTGCTCTTTGACAATTTTTCTAGGAACTCCATACCTTGTGAAGATTTCTTCATATAGAAACTCAACAACCTTGTTATCTCTTGCATGTTTCATTGCCTTAGCTTCTACCCATTTGGTGACGTAATCAGAACAAACCATAGTGTAAGACTTACCATTAGAAGGTGGATCAATTGGTCCTACAAAATCAAGGCCCCACTTGTCAAATGGTGTTACTACCACTTGAGGATGCAAGGGCATTTCATTTGATCTGGTTGGTCTTCCCATCCACTGGCACCTGTCACATTTCTTTTTATACCTAGCTACATCTTTATGAAGGGTTGGCCAATAATACCCTGTATTAATAATTTTGATAGTTGTTCTCTTGGCTACAAAATGTCCCCCATACGGTTCATCATGGCATGCATGCAGTATGTCATAAGTCTCATCTTCTCTCACACATCTTCTCATGACCTGATCTAGTCCTATGTAGAATAAGCATCTTGCTACCCATATGAATTTGAAACTTTTCTCAACAATTAGTTTTCTTTATTTTGGAGAAAAATGAGAGGGTACCTTTTGAGAAACTAAATAGTTGGCTATATTAGCATACCATGGTGTTTGAACAACAATGGAGAATAGATGCTCATCTGGAAAGGAATCATCCATAATGGGTGGAACCTGGTTTGTTATTAATCATGAAATAAAATATGCAACTACGTTTACCTTTCCTAGTTTGTCAAATGATTGTGATATCAAACTCTTCCATCAAAAGAATCCATCTGGCCAACCTTCTTGAGATTGAAGGTTTGTTCATGAGATATTTGATTATTGCATGGTCAGTATGGACAAAGACTTTATATCCAATTATATAATGTCTAAACTTATTGAGAGCATAGATAACTACTAACATCTCTTTCTCTATTACTGTGTAGTTAAATTCAAAACCCTATAATTTTTTGCTGACAAAATAAATTGCATGTTCCACTGTTGTCTCTTTTTGTCCTAAAACAACTCCAATTGCATAATTAGACGCATCAGTGTGTATATGGAATGGAAGTTCCCAATTAGGACCTTGAAGTACCGGTGCATGATTTAGTGCTTCCTTCAACTTAGAGAATGCTTTGTTGCATGAGTCTGTCCACTGGAATTTTGCATCTTTAGTGAGGAGTGTATACAGTGGTGCTGCAATTTTACTGAAATCTTTGATGAATCTCCTGTAATAACCTGCATGGCCTAGAAAACTCTTTACATCTTTATGTTTTTTAGGTATAGGCAAGTTAGAAATAAATTCAATTTTTGTTGGGTCTACTTGAATTCCTTTATGAGAAAGATAGTGGCCAAGAACAACACCTTCTTGCTAAAGTCTTTTCTAGGTTACTCAATGTTTCTTCAAAAGTGCCACTATAGGTAGTGAAGTCATCCATGTATATCTCCATATAGTCATTAGAAATATCTGAGAATATGCTTATAACTACCCTTTGAAAAGTAATTGGGGCATTACATAAACCAAATGGAAGTATAGAGTAGGCATAGGTCCCCCACAGGCATGTGAATATTGTATTTTCCTGGTTCTCAAGGGCTATTCTTATCTAGTTGTATCCACTAAAACCATCTAAGAATGAAAAATAATTCTTTCCTGACAAGGAATCCAACACTTGGTCAATGAAAGGAAGAGGGAAGTGATCTTTCTTGGTTGCAGCATTAAGCTCCCTATAATCTATACAATCCCTCCACTTTTCATTCTTCTTAGGAATAATAACTAGAGGCGATACCCATTCACTGTCAAAGATAGGATATATAAATCCTACATTGAGTAACTTCTGCAATTATTGCTTAACTATTTCCCTTAATGCATGGTTCATTCTTCTTTGAGGTTGCCACATTGGTTTACAATCTTCCTTGATGTAGATAAGATGTGTACACAACTTTGGATGTAACCCTTTCATATCTGTGTAGTCCCATGCAAATGCTTCCTTATGAGATTGTAGTATTCTTGTTAGAGACATAGTTTGTTCTTGAGTAAGGTGATTATTAACATTCAACCATTTATCTGGGGGCACTTCAACTTGCTTAGTTAGTTCTATTATAGATGTTGCAGGAAAATGTGGCACTGTTATTTCATGTGGCAGAAATGTATGCAGTAAATCTATGGCTGCAGAAGATTCTGTAGAAGAGGCTAACAGTAGTGGTTGCAAAGAACATGTATTTTATGCATTACAATCATCAATTTGATCAAGAACTCCATATTGATTTTGCAAAATATTAGAGAGAACATCCTCTTCTTCCTGAAGTTGCAAGAAGGGGTCCCTTCTTATCATCATCAATTGTTGTATTGTATTGACTTCATCAGATTCTCCTTCTATATCTGGCCAAACTAATTGTTCTTGCTCAAGTTGAGGTTGTGCAGGTGAGTATAGTGCAAGTGTTTTAGTTTTTGTCCCATCTGAAATGGTCATGTCCCTTGACCTACATCCTATGAAAGAATCTATTGTGGCTAACTAGGGTCTACCCAAAATAATAGGATAGCCCCCAGAGTTGCTTTAGGTGAGAGGATGACAAAGTCAACTGGATATTCCTAGGAATCTAGTGTTACAATAAGGTCTTGCACCATACCGTTTTGTTTAATAGTAGAACTGTCTGCATGTTGTAGGACAATAGGTGTAGATCTTAGGTTAGTGATGTTGTTGAGTTTCTACATCACATCCTTTGTCATAACATTTATAGCTGCCCCAGGGTCATTAAGAGCATTTTGAACTTGAACTCCATTAATGACTACTGTTATAACAGGACTCCCTAGGTCTGAATACTTAGGGATATGTAATTTTCCTAGCTTAAGGTCTACTAATTGGCGTACAACTTGGACTGTATGCAGATCTTTCTTCTTTCTTCTTGGTTTTTTCAAACATGCTTCTTTAATTGCCTTTCCATATATTGGAACATCCTTTATTGTTTGAAACAAAGTAATCTTGACACATGCATTTTTTAACTGGTCCACAATATCAAACATAGGTTCTTCTTTTTGTTTGGTTGGCTTTACCTCCAATCTTTGAGGAAATGGAGGTGTAGTGTTTGATTCTTGTTGTACTGGCCTTGATTGAATAGGTGGGGCTATGACACTTTGTTGGATGTGGTCTTCATCAAGCATTTCAGTTATCACTGGAGGCGAAGGTGCAGGAAGAGTTGTTCCTGACCTTAAGTGGGTATCACTAACACTAACAGCATAGGCAGGGTATTGGTTTGGATCAGTAGCATAAACTTGTTGTTGTTGTGGTTGTTTACTGTTAGGATTGGGTATAGGCTAAGCTGGAAACTAAGTAGGTTTAGGCAGGGTAGCAACATTTTGATTAGGTGGAGGCATTAGAGCTTGTTGTTGAGGAGGCTGTAGGAAACTAGAGGACTGATTTAGCCATTGCTATCCTCCTCTCCACTAAGGTGTTTGTTGCCAGTTTCCTTGAGGTGGCTGCTAACTTCCTTGATTTTGTTGCCAAGGAGGAGGGGGTTTTTGGTAATTGGTCCATGCATTTTGGGAATTATTCCAATTTTGCTGAGGAAAGTTCCCATAATGAGTGGGATATTGATTTTTCTACTGATTACTAGGATTATATGAATTTGAATAAGGACCATTAAAAGATAAAGGATCAGATGGCATATCTTGTTGTGGAGCCCATGGTCTTCTTTGAGCAACATAAAATATTTGGTCCTTCTCTCTTTCAACAGGTTTGAACTCTAATGAAGCATGTTGGTTTTCAATATTCGCTATTGTCTTGCATCTACAATCTCTTTTCTTTTGCCTGCAATGAGGGCAATATTCAACCAGGATTGCCTCTGCTTCCTCACGCTTCCTCTTTGCCTAAAGTGTGTCCAATTATGTGGCCATGTTGTTTATAATATCTTGCTTAAAGTCAGATAGTAAGTGAGTAATTTCCATCCTTGAAACTCCATTGGAAGACTTTCCTTTGGTAGCTTGATACCCTCTTCCCTTCTTTATAGCTGTTCGAGAATAGTTTTGGCATATCTTCTTAAGATCATCTCAAGGGACTTGAGTGATGTATCCCCCTCTTATCAGGTCTAGGGCTTCAATATAGTCATCATTGATCCCTCTGAGAAAAAACAACTTTTGGGACTCTTGATTAAGAGTATAATCTAAATTTTTCTTTAGGCAGAATAAGAACCTTGAAATATAGTCCTCCAAATTTTCATCATCCTTTTGCTGCATCCCGAAGATGTCATCTCCCCTATTACCACTTCTACAATATTCTTTGTATTTCTCAATAAATTTGGTTTGCATGGCTTCCCAACTGTCAACAACATCTCTCCCTAGACTCATAAAACATCTCAGGGCTCCTTCTTTCAAAGTAGCAGGAAACAGTTTGAGTTTGTGAGCATCAATAGTGTAATCATATCTCCAACAAAGAATGTCAAATTCAAACAAAAAGGTGTTTGGATCCTCTGTTACAAGCCCATAAAACTTAGGGAGAACTAAAGCAGGGATATTCTTGAGGTTGTTATTATCTTGTTGATCAGTGATAGGGAATTAAAAAGTAGTTTGGTTAGGCAGATTTTGGCTAGTCATTCTTTCCTGATAATTTATCAAAGCAAATGGGTTCTCAACAAGTTCTTGGTCAGCTAGCTCCACAATATTGGCAAACAACTCAGCTAATGGGTTTATATATTGGTCTCCATATTTAAATAGATTATACGCTTGCTCAAAATTATTGCCAAGGTGGGGGTCGTTAGGAAGAAACCTCCCTAAAGCGTCTCTTCTCCTAGGCATACAATAGTATTCAAAAGTAATTATGGGTCATTAATCTATAAAGGTAAATGGAAACATAAATTTTAACTAGTGAAAAGAGAGTATAATTATCAATGACTGCAAAGGTTTCTAGCTTGACACCATCCTCAACAATGGCACCAAAAATGACTGACCTTCCTAATGGTTCAACAATTAGACCTTGAAATCATACCTCAAGGATTGGACATCTGACTAAATAATTATCTTTCATCATGAAGGTGCATTTAGTTGTCAACTTGGGGCATATACTTAAAATGGTTCTGCAAAGTATATGTACTAGCAAGACCGAAACAACCACCTTTCTTATTGATGGAAATGAAATGTTGCTTAAGAAAATGCTGAAAACAAGTAACTAAAATGCTTGTAAGGAAAACTAACTAACTTCTAAGAAACAACTAAGAAAGTCAGGACTTATCCATGATCAACAAACGAGATTCTACTCAGTTTGCAGTGGCTATAGGAACAGTCATAGGAAGTATTCCAGTGGCTGCAGGAATATTCCATGATCAAGATAATGCTAAGTGCAGAATGAGAAATAATTGATAAAAGAAATCAAAGGAGTATTCACTAAGTGGTCGCCCTTAGCAAGCATCCAAACAACTAAATCGAATGCCTGGAACTTAAAGTATCATCTTATTGATTCAAAAGTACTCGACAACATAACAACAGATTGTTGGAAGTCATCTTCTTCAACTTAGAACTGTATTACAACTGCTGGAACTATCTTATTCTCAACCACCGTACAAGAAAAGGTGGAAGATTATTTAAAGCATGAAATTCTTAACTAACTAGCATACCACTCCCAAAGTTCAAAGAGGATGCTTTTATTGAAAAAGGAGAAAACGAAGGTGAAGTTATAAATGTTGAGTAAGTCAAAAATTTGTTGGAACAACAGAGAGAATCTAGCGTAACCTCAGTCCTAAATCTACTCCTTCAACAAAGGAAATCATTTAAGTCTTCAGATAAGTCATAATGAACCACTTTCAACCTCTAACTGACTCTTTCAATGGAAATCCTTGATGTCTACCTTTTCGTCCAGCAACTCCATACTCTTTATTGCTGGGCATCTTGGAACGATTCAACATTCTTCTTTAACCCTGCATGAAATTGTTAACGTGCACAAAAACAAGCCTAATTATCCCTACCAGAGTAACATTCAAAATCTACATGCAGCATTGCCATGGATTCCTCATAGCATAATTACCTATTATGTTGCATCAAAAAGGAACATATATCAAAGGAGTTCATGTCGCATGACCATACCATCAAAACATATAAAATCTTATCACTTAGCAAAGGTTATGAACTCAAAAGACATATCTAGACTCCTAATGTCCCAGTAATGACATATAAACATAAATAAAATAGAGCCATTTTTGGGGTTCATTAGTGTTAACCCTATCTAAGACATATATCAAATATTGCATCTGGTTTCGAGTGTGAAGCATCTCGCTCTAAGAGTTTTTACTGTAGTTCCAAGAATGAACACCCCATTTAAGATATGCAAAAATGATATGCAAGAGCATAGTACAATATGGTACAAAGGGAGCGATGTGGGTGCCCCCCTTAAGATACCAACATAGTTTTATGTTGATGTCTTAAGGAAGCTAGAAACAAGGATACCTTACCTTCAACACCAAAGAGATATCCTTTAAGAAACAATGTCATAAATCCAAGCTATAGAGGGAATACTCTTCAAGCAAGGATAAGATAATTGAAAAAGAGATATCTTGCAGCAAGTGTAAAGGGGATCCTTGGAGGAGAAGAGATTTTTTGTCAAAAGACATCTAGCCCCAAGAGGAGCTATCTTGAACAAACATAACATCTTCTACCAAAAAAAAGGAAGGAGAACAAGAATTCATACCTTCCTCCTATTGCTAGGTGAAAGGGATTCTTGATGAAGGATGACACACTTTTGACTCAATGTGAGGGGTATGTTTATGATAGATGTACACTGCCAAGTGAAGAAGAGGTTGTAGCCAAGGACTTACACCTCTTGTATAAGAGAGAATCCTTGAGAAATCAATAACTTCACATAAGGAATGACACCCAATTGTGAACAAACACCACTCCACAAAGGAAAAGTAGATCCTTAGAGAGGAGAGAGATAGAGAAGGAGGAATCAATCAATGCCCCCCAAGTGTAAGGACAATGAGAAGAATTACACAATCTTCTAAGGAGAGATTAAGCAAAAATAAATGCACAATAAACTCACATAAATGAATATCCAATGCAAGAAAAGACATTTTATATATAAAATACATCTTCAAAAGAAGTGGCAATCTTCAAAGAGAGAGAGAGAGAGAGAGAGATCACGTATTCCCCTAAGGAGGGATTGTTCATAAGAGACATACCATTACAAGAAAGGATATTAACAAATAAAAAATGCAACCTCTAAAGAGAATAGTGATACATTAGATAGAAAGAGAGAGAGTGTGTGAAAAAGCTACCCTTGCCCCCAAGCAAGAGGACAAAGAGGAAAATTACACATCTTCTTAAGAGAGATTATTCATAAGAGACGGACCTGATAAAATTATAAGGCACTATGAGGGGGTGTGAATCAGTGCAAGCAAAAACAACAACACAAATCTGATCACCACTTTAAATAACTTAAAGCTTAATAAACATAAAATAAATATCACCACATAAGATATCAAGCTCTACATAACACAAATATTTATATGTGGAAACCCAAAAGGGAAAAACCAGGGTAGAAGTTAGTACCCACAAGATTTACTATCTACAGAATTTAAATCTTTGGCCGGTTAAGGTCTTACAAATATGCCCAGTTAGGATCAAACCCTGTTAGGAGTCACCCGGTTAAGGGATTTACCTCAGCCCTATTAGGAGAAACCTCGCAAGAGGATTTAGACTCAAGTTAATGAGCTACCCTATTAGGGGATTTACAATTTTAGGCCTGTTAGGACCTACCCGGTTAAGGGATTTGACTATTGCAACTGTTAGGAAAACAATAGTAGAATGATTTGCATGTAGTACCTATGTGCTTGATAATATCTGCTTCAGTTCCACTCAATACATCAACAACACATCAATATAGATCTTCTCAGATTACTGCACAATCAAACTCTCAATATTCGCTCACGATCTCATATGACATCTCATAACTCATCACACTTTTTATAAGCATCAACTTAGTCGGCTACTAACCTTGGAACAATTTCCTAGGTTCAATAAATCTAGTCAATCTTGCACTACATTCTTTACTTATGTCGGCCACCGACATAACAACTCAAAAATAAAACATTATGTGTACCAATTTACCGATCTTAGTGACTTTATTCTACCGGTTAGTTGTTCTTCATGATTGACTGCTTTGTACATAACTCGCTCATCCCGTTGAATCTATTGTTATGGTGTGAAACATAGCTACCTGATACAATCTCCAACACTCTTTCAAAACCACATCACCTAACTCTTCATTGATCCCTCATACCGGTTGCTTGAATACAACTTTGTTCGTGTTTACCAGTTGAATTCCTATTTGTCAGTTCACTGGTAAATTGTCTCCTCTATCGGTTATGCTTTACCGGTTGGCCTAAAAGACTTAGATGACTATCAAAACATAGTTGCCATCAATGTCAACTTAAAACAAGTCATCAATCAACCTATTGCATCAAAACATCATCATCAAGCCAACAATCTCCCCCTTTGGCATTGATGGCAACACTTAGGAAATTTTTTGTCTAAGTGTGCAATACAAAAATTGACTCAACTCATGACACATACTTCCCCTTAGCAATTGCATGCTATTACAAAATTTACAAACATATATACTACTAATCCCCATTACAATTCAAAATTTTGACTTCACTACTACTACTCCCCCTTTGACAGCAATGGCAAAGGTAAGAAAATACATGAAAGATAAATCCAATATATAGCAAAATTTGCATCATCATATATAGATATAGGAGTTCAAAATGTTTTTACAATGACACCTTAGAAAATGCATCTCCAAAATGAGACTTTAACTGCTTCAAATCATTGTACCAAGTCTCCAAAAGAGTGTTGGTTATCTCAACATGTGTTATTATCTAGAAAGCCAGCTCCTCCATGGCATCAATTGTACTCATCTCAGGTGTAGCTAAAATAGATTCAGCTTCCTTGTAGCCTCTCTGCAAGATTTCAACCTTAGGGATCAAAAGTGTCTGGAGTTCCTGCAGTGACTTAGTCCTTTTGACCTATTCATCCTCATAAGCTTTTAGCTTATGTTGAAGTTCAACAACCGATCTACCATAAGTTATATCAAAATTATTTAGGGGGCTAAATGATTCACTTAGAACTTCAAGTTCCTTTTGAGTTTCTTGTTTCCTTTTTAGCAGATCATCACAAAATAATGAAAACTTTGCAACAATGGATAGGATTTTACCTCCGGTTTCAATTGCATCTTTAATATGATCTTTATTAACTGTCACAGCAGCTTTGTCTTTATCAATATCATTCATCAACTGCTCTATTCTCTTCTTCTTGTATTTCTTTTCCACATTCAGATAAGCTGCATCTTTAAAACTTTTCATTTATTCTCCAGCATCAGCAACCAATTGACCTAACTTATCAATTGGTGTAGACAGCCTATTTGTGTCTGTCTCCGGTAACATACTAGAAAAACTCTCAATTGCACATTGTATTGATTGAGCTTCCTTTTTTTGTTCCTTCATTATTTTCTCCTTAGCTCTAGATTGCATAGCAATTGCAATCTCCGTTAGTTCTGTAGAACTCAATGCATCCATATTGATGGGTCCTTGTATACTTAATGCATCATCATCCTCATCATCATCGGTTTTCTTCTTAAAGGTAAGTGATAGAGATATCACTTTAGGTTCTGGTTTCAATTCTTCCTCTTCTTTCTTCTCTTATGTATTCTCCTTGTCCATTATCGGTGGTGTCTATGTATCAATAGTTTCAGTGATCACCAATGGTTCTTCGGCTCTCTATTGTTCAGTCATCTAAACACCTTCATCTTGTATATCCTTAGTGTGATCTTTCTTTTCCTCCTCAGTACCGGTTACCATAATTTTTGTATCGTCATCTGGAATTATAACAATTTCAGTTTGTACATTAACTGGTTTATCATCTTATGGTTGGCTTCCCATAACAATCTCATTAGGTGTAAAATCATGGTTATCAATATTGTCTGGAATATCTTCTATCTCAAACCCAGTAACTTCTTCAATATCTGTTGAGTTTCCATATGAACTGATTGGATCTCACCAATTAACAGTCTTGCCAACCTTTTCTTAGATCTAAAAGATGATTTAGCCTTTGGAATAATTTCATCTATCTCCTCCTTTGTGGCTTCAGGTTGCAAGTTTTTAAGAATAAATTATCTATCTTCTTTTATGGTTGCCTGCCATCTAGCATCAAGCTTATCATACAAAGAATTTGGAAGCTACCCTTGCAATTCAATTGGGGCTTTACTATACTTATTTATCATAAAAATAATTGCATCCTTTATATGCCTTTGTTCATCTTCACTAAACTTATCATATAGTTTATCCAAACCCTTAAGAACACCATATTCCTTAATATGCATTAACATCTTTTCAAAAATTGTAAGCTTAGTTACCAGTTTCTTGACGGATTTGGCAGTAGATGCTCCTACAACCTTTGACTTTTTTCTACAATCTCTCAGAGCTTTATTCTCACCTTCGGATTCAGTTTCTTCTTCATCATCAGTTGTCAATGTCCTTTGTGCTTATTGTTTCTTTATTTTCCTGTAAACTTATTTCACCCTAGGTGCTTTAGGTGCAGGGGGCTCAATGACTTTACCTTTTCTCTTGAATTGTATCTTGGAAGGATTCTTCTTCTTTGCTTCTGCAGGTTTCTCCTTCTTAACCTCAACACTTCTTGTCTTCATATCGGTGCTGGTACTGGTTGGGGCACTAGATGCTCCTGCTTATTTAGCTTCATATTTTGCTCTAGCCTCTGCTATTGCCTCCTTAGTAAAACCTTGTTGCTCAACAAACTAATGAACTTCCTTTCTCACTTTCTTATCAATTACTAGTCTGGCAAGCTCAGAATGCACCTCAATAGATTTCTCCTTATAGGTACCAAATCTTTTAGTAGTAGTATCTACCGCTTGTGCTAGCAAGTGTTCAGCATAAGCAACCAAAAGATCTTCTTCGACTTCATAGCACATAGGCATCACCCAAGTTGTCCTGGGATCAACTGCCTCCATCTGACATGTGTCTGTATCAACCAAAAAATAGATGGTATCCTCATATCTCTTAACAACCTATGCCGATATCCTCTCTCTTGCATGCATCTTTTTCTGAAAATCTTTGAAATAACCCCAAGCAATCTTACCAAAATCATTACCCAACATCCTGATGTTGTTCTTCATCTGTAACAATGTTGGTGTGTCCTTAGACCACTGAACATCACCGATACCAGGAAAGAAATTCTAAAAATAGAAGAACAATTCAATAATCAGTTGTCCATATTTAAACTTTAGTCTTTTGTCTTTCTTGATGGATTCAAGATTGAGCACCAACTAACTTCTCAATGCCTTACACAAATCATAATCAACATTTTTTTTTATCATCCGGTAAGCAGTATGGATGGCTACAGCAGGGATGTTGTTCATCCTGCTAGAATGATATACCCGGTATCCTATGACCATTGAAGAAAATTTTACTGTTGGATCATCAATCTCATTAACAGTCATAGCTCTTCCATCCCATCGTGACTTAGTCAAGTCGAAAACATCATTCTTAGCAACTGATCTCAGTACTGGAACTTCATCAATGGAAAACAATCCAGTTACTGCATGAATCACTTTCTTAGTGATCTTATGTGGTCGGTCAAGCCACATAAACTGCTCATGCACATGACTTAAAACATATCTCACAAGATCATCATCAAAATCATCAATAGAATTTAGTGCATGGTGAAAACCTTTATCGGTAACCCTCCTATACTATTCTTTCAATACTCTACTCTTGTCACACATTACCCTATATTGATCAAATATAGCACAAATTCCAAGATCTTCCAACTTACAATGAATGTATGATGTAATATCCTCTACATGCAAAACTCCATATGGGACTCTGGATAGGGCTCCGACGGGATCAATTTCAATGGATTTAAAAGGGTTCCTCTTAAACTTTGGACAAGGCCTAACTGTAACATCTACCAGATGTGGTGCATCCATCTTCAGAGCTTTAGACTCAGAAATAGATAATAGGGTTTGTCTGATAAATACCTTTCAATGCTTCCACAACTAGGGTTTCAACACTGAGAATGCACTTTCACTTATTATTGATCGTAGATTACTCCAAATCTTCTGTTAATCTAATCAAATGTTGCTCACACAAGCTCTTCTTTGTTCTTTTTTCTCTTCGAGTGCTTCCAAGAATGCAAAGTGACAAATGATATTGAAAAAGTCCTTTTATTTTCTCAATACCTACTGCATTAAATGTTATTTCCGGTTGTATAAACAAACAAATGCTAAAACACCATTCAACATACTACCGATTCTCATATCACATCAAACCTACTGGTTTGATCATAAAAAACACTTCACAATATCATAATGTAGATATGCAGATTTATCTTACCGCACATCATATAGGGGGGTCTAGAAATGGATCTGACATTAAGCTCCCCCTAAGCCTTTTAACAACTTAGTTTTCTGGTGATGAGTTATCCACACTAGTTGAAGAATTAGGATCTTCCGATGGTTTGTCTTCATTTTTCTCATCACTCTTCTTTTTCTAGATCTTATTCATCTATGCTCTAGTCTCTTCTACATCAACTTTCTTCTTCCCTTTCAGGTTAGCAGATTGATTTACCGGTTGTCTCATTTTAGCTCTGCAAAACTTTGCAAGGTGTCCCGGTTGGTGAAAATGAAAACATTCCATACCAGATGCTCTCCAGGGTCCAGCATTGCCTCTATCAGTCCTTCTTCTACAATTCATAGCTACATGACCGTAGTTATGACAGATTGTGCAAATCACATTCATTCTCTTTTCCATCTCATAGGGACTAGACCGGTTAGGATGGGGTCTCTACCAATTTACATTTCTTTGGTCATTAAAAGTTCTTTGCTAACCTCCACCAGATCTTTGATTCATGTGGGGTGTCAGATTATTTGCTCCGTACTTGCATTCAATAGCTCTATGCCCATATATGTTGCAAGTGTAACAATATCTGTGAGATTTTGCCAAGATCTAGAGGCAATGGAAAGCACAAATAAGAGAGAACAAAATAGATGATAGAAATAAACCGTATTCTATCAAGAAAATACTGATCAACTGGATCATTACAAGAAGTTCAATGATTGCCCATTATTGTCCATACAAATAATGTAGATGAGTTTGCTTATATAGGCAAGGCTATATGGATATGTGAGCACATAAACATGGCATGTGGCTCAATAAGAAACAAGGGTAGGTAGGAAATAGGTGTGGGTAGGTAGGAGAAACAATATAATATTCCACATGAGGTGGAATGTAACAACAAGATAAGATCAACACCATAAAAGGTGGAAATTCTCCTACACACATTATCCCAATGTGGCACAAACACCCAAGTGTCTCATACCCAAACTAATAAGAAATGCATTTCCTAAGTAAACTTAAGTAAAGTGTAATAATATCCATGATGAATAATTATTTACACCAACACCCCCCCTTAAGTGCAACTTAGGGGAATGCACTAAAGTCTACAATGCAACTAAGCAATGCAAGATGGGTCATGGCTACATGGCCATGTTAGGTACCCATGTACAAATGCAAATGCAATCTCCCATAAATGGAGAAAGAGAAATAAACCCAATGGGAAAAAACCCTCCCCCAAAAGAGAGATGATGAATGAGAAGAACAAAAATATGTCCCCCCCATAAGAGAGAAGAAGAGACCATGAAGCCCTCCCTCAATGTCAAATCTCCTGCAAAGATGGTCCAATGATGTTGACCAAAATACCTCCCCATAAGGAAGAAAGAGAGCCAATGTTGCACCAATAATGTTAAAGTGTGACAGAACTAGGTACCAAGTCGATGACGATGAATCACTCGCTGCAACAAAATGAAGATCAGGCATGGAGATGACCTTCTTTGAGCATCATCTGGATACTCGTAAGTGGTAGAAATACTGGTACAATATAAGTCTCAACTGGAGCCATGCACCAAGTCTCACAAGATATTCCTAATCTATGTGTACAAGAGGATTACATCAAATAGTCAACAATGACAAAGTACAAAGAGGTGTGGCACTTTATGATAGTGTGAGTACAACATTTATCAAGCAAGAGCATAAATAATGATAAAATATTCAAATGTGGAAACATGAAAATGATGCCACCAACAAAGAAGCCCTGTAGAATACTGCAGATGAAGATGCCTCCTAATGGAATTTCACCAAGAGATATAAATGAACAACTGGCCCCCCATAAAAAGATCATGTTGACACTTGCAAATAATGGCACAGTGGACTTCTAATTTCAACTTTACAACTTCTCAAAATGAGATATAAGAGACTTCAACAAATACTGCTAGTGATCTAAACTGAGATCCAAGCAAAATACAAGTACCAAATAGGCCAAAAAATGATCAAATACTGAAAGTACAATTTCTACTCTCAATCACTTCAAACTAATGGTAGATTATGAAACTAGACAAAAAATTATGCACTCTCAAAAAAAACGGCACCTGAAAAGGAGTCCATATGAGCCCAAATGAAGCCTCCAAAGTTGTAAAATTTGGGATTTCGTGATTTCAGAAAAACCTCTATCCGAAAATCAGAAAACTCCTGCACCACTGTACAGATCATGAAATTCTATTCCAAAACAAAAATAATTGCTCAAAAAAAGGAGTCTGAATGAGTGAGATATCACTATTTTGAAAATTGCCTGCAATATTATAATTTCTGGAAAATTTTCGTCGCAGCTTCAAACTTCAAATGCCTCTAGATTTGGCCTTTGAAGTCTGATTTGGATGAAACAAAAGGAAAAAGTGACTTTCTTGGACCTCCTCAATCCAATGGTAACCTCAAATTTGACCCATCAAGCTTCAATAATAACCTGCAATAGAAAGCTCCAAAATATGCAACCCCAAATAGCATCAAATTATCTCAATAGGCCAACCAATGGCACTCTAATGGCTTTGATACCATGTGAGACATGGACCAACTCTAATACCATGTGATATTTTTCCAAGATCTAGAGGCAATGGAAATCACAAATAAGAGAGAACAAAATAGATGATAGAAATAAACTGTATTCTATCAAGAAAATACTAATCAACTGGATCATTACAAGATGTTCAATGATTGTCCGTTATTGTCCGTACAAACAATGTAGATGAGTCTTCTTATATAGGCAAGGCTATATGGATATGTGAGCACATAAACATGGCATGTGGCTCAATAAGAAACAAGGGTAGGTAGGAAATAGGTGTGGGTAGGTAGGAGAAACAATATAATATTCCACATGAGGTGGAATGTAACAACAAGATAAGATCAACACCATAAAAGGTGGAAATTCTCCTACACACACTATCCCAATGTGGCACAAACACCCAACTGTCTCATACCCAAACTACTAAGAAATGCATTTCCTAAGTAAACTTAAGTAAAGTGTAATAATATCCATGATGAATAATTATTTACACCAACAATATCCATTAAAGGTTCTAGGTCTTTATCCTTGATAGACATTAGGTATATAACCATCAAAAGAATTAGATCTACAAACATTAGCAGTATGTCTTGGCTTATGACAATTAAATCATACTGGTTTGTAGGGTTTCTTACCGATGGATTTCTGGATCTTAGGTGCAGATTTACCTTCTTTAATGTTGTCCTTTGTACCGGAAGGCTCGCCTTTCTCAAAAGTAGTGTATCCCAAGCCATGTGTATCTCCATTCTGCCTTTGTGACTGGATTTGCTCATCAAGTATATTAGAGCTCTTGTTAAACTTTGTAAATGTTTCATTAGTATCAACAAATTCATTTGTAAGATCTTCATTCTTTTTCATCATACTTTCTCTTAGAGACATTGCCATATCTAGATCAGCCTTTATTTCTTCTTTTTCTTCTTGTTCCTCATGAAGATGAGCATACAAGGTTCCAACCTCCTGGTTCAGCTTAAATATCTCGTGTTCTTTTTGTTTGATCTTGTCTTCAGTTGTCCTCCTTGCTTCAAGCTCTTGAATCATCCTGATAGTTAGGGCTTCCAACTCTCTCCTCGGGTTTTCCTTCTCACCATTCAGTTTTTCAACTTTAGTAACCAATGCATCCATGTTTGCTTCATCAGAAGAACTGTTTTTAGTAAACTCCATCAATTGTTCTGCAAGCTCTCTTCTCTTAGCAAGTGAGGCTTTATACTTGCCTTTCAATGTATCTAGGGCTTCTTCAGCTTCTGCAAGCTGGTTAGACATCTCTCTATAACTCATATCCCCCATGATAGCCTTGGGGATATTTCCCAAGCGGTTAATCCTTAAGGGAATTAGGCTCTAATACTAATTGAAAAAATTATAAGGCACTGAGAGAAGGGGGGGGGTGAATCAGTGCAAGAAAAAACAATAACAAAAATCTGATCACCATTTTAAATAACTTAAAGCTTAATAAACATAAAAGAAATATCACCACATAATCTAACACCCAATATATCAAGCTCCACATAACACAAATATTTATACATGGAAACCCAAAAGGGAAAAACCACAGTCGGAGTTAGTACCCATAAGATTCACTATCTATAGAATATAAATCTTTGACCGGTTAAGGTCTTACAAATATGCTCGGTTAGGAGCAAACCTTGTTAGGAGTCACTCGGTTAAGGGATTTACCTCAACCTTGTTAAAAGCTTTTCTTTGTTAGGAGCAACCTCACAAGAGGATTTAGACTCAAGTTAATGAGCTACCCTGATAGGGGATTTACAATTTCAGGTCTGTTAGGACCTACCCAGTTAAGGGATTTGATTGTTGCAACTATTAGGAAAACAACAGTAGAATGATCTGCATGTAGCACCTTTGTGCTTGATAAGATCCACTTCAGTTACACTCAATACATCAACAATACATCAATACAGAGCTTCTCAGATTACTGCACAATCAAACTCTCAATATTTGCTCACGATCTCATACGACCTCATAATTCATCACACTTTTTATAAGCATCAACTTAGTCAGCTACTAACCTTGGAATAATTTCCTAGGTTCAATAAATCTAGTCAATCTTGTACTATACACTTTACTTATGTCAGCCACTGACATAGCAACTCAAAAATAAAACATTGTGTACAGATTTACCGATCTTAGTGACTTTATTCTACTAGTTAGCTATTCTTCATGATTAATTGCTTTGTACAACATAACTCGCTCATCATGTTGAATCCGTCATTGCTGTATGAAACATAGCTACCTTATACAATCTCCAACACTCCTGCAAAACCACATCACCTAACTCTTCATTGATCGCTCATACCGGTTTATTGAATACAACTATGTTCCTGTTTATCGATTGAAGTCCTATTTGCTGGTTCACTGGTAAACTGTCTCCTCTACCAGTTATGCTTTACTGGTTGACCTGAAAGATTTAGATGACTATAAAAACATGGTTGCCATCAATGACAACATAAAACAAGTCATCAATCAACCTATTACATCAAAACATCATCATCAAGCCAACAAGTGATGAATAACACAACACAAAAGAAGGGGTAATTTTCAAAGAGAATGAAAGAGGAAGAAGAGGGTTCACGAAAGTTCTCTAAGGAGAGATTATTCATAAGAGACACCATTCCAAGCAAGAAATTGGTCTTGTCCAAGGAATAAACATGTGCTCGCATGAAGGATAATTCCATGCAAGAAAGGACATCAAGTTATGAATAATCCAATTGCAACAAAAAATAGTGAAACCTTAGGAAGAGAGAAAGAGAATAAATCATGTTGCTACCCCAAAATATTTAGAATTGAAAAAAGATCACCTCTAATGAAAAAAGAGCCCCCAATTAAGTTCACTACTTGTGTCATAGGGTGAGGAGCAACTTGAAGGTGAAGGAGTGCTAATGCACTACCTTTTCACCTAGAAAGAGAGCAAGATCTATTGAAAGACATATACGAGCACAATAGTATTGTTCTTGAGAAAATTCTTTAAATGCTTTAAAATTTCCAAGAGAATGAGAAGCACCGTGATGAAAAAGACAATATCCATTTCCTTTATGTTTGTTGCTAAACTTCACAAAAGGAAAGACAACATTCTTATCATACTTCAATTTCCAAAAGATTTTAATTGCTATTTTTTCTTGATCATTAATAGACGTAGGTTCATTCTTTGGAGATTGAGGATAGTAGTTGTTATTAGAAGAAGAAGGATTGTCATCCATGATTCTAACTTTACCACTATCGATAAGTTGTTTTATTGATTTTTGAAAATAAGGACAATTATCAGCATGGTGATCATGAGTTTGATGAAATGAACAAAAATGAGTTTTTGAAGAAGAAGCTCTTGTGCAAGCTCTAATGGCTTGTTGTCTTGCCAGATGATTTTTGAAGTCTTGAATCCTAAGGGGATCATCCATAAGAGATTTATTATCATTTCCTAGGCCTTCTGTGGTGAGTTGTGTAGGAGGGTTTATAGGGACTTGAATTCCTTGTTCGAATTTTCCAAGTCCTTGTCCTCTAAAACCTTGTTTTGATATTATGTTAAAGCCACTCCTATAAGAATACTTTAATTGAGAAGGTGGGGGAACATTATAATAAATTTCTTTGAAGTTTATAGTGTAAGGATGTTTAGAAGGGATGAAAGGATTAGTAGATGAAGAAGGAATATCTTGTAGAGGAGGATTTTTATTTCTTTCGTCATGCATATTATCCTCTTTGGTAGATTGGAAAGGAAGATCCTTATCATCTAAGGCCTCATCTTTGCCTAACGTTATATGGGGAGAGAGACCATGAATGAAATGCATGGCATCGTCTTCTCTACAAATGCTTTGATGTTTGAGATAGGCTCTAGGAGAATAAGGATGATCTAGAGAGAAAGAAACACCAATATTTTGACCTTTCCCTTCTTGTGCAAGGGTATGTGTGTGAGAAGAAGATGGGGCCATGTTGCTCTTCAATGCTTGTTCTCCATTAGAGAGATCATTGATAGGAGTATTAGTTCTAGATACCCTAGGAGAGGTACATGTATTAGGTTTCTCATTGTCATCTCTAGGATTAGGATCTACAAAATCTTTTGGGTGATCTACATATGAAATGTATTTTCCCAAAAACATCACCATAACACAACATGCATGAAAAATGAAAGCTTTGAGATCTAATCTATGAAAAGGAATCAATTTGGAAATACGAAGAATGCAATATGTCCAAGTGCTATGAAAGAAAAGAAGTAACATGAAGTGAAAGAAGCCATTATCCAACACATGATTATAATAAATGCACGTTACAAGCAATGTAATCATATGTAAAATAGCAAATAGATCAAGTCCATTAATTGTCATGATTAATACTTAATTTATTTAAATTGAGGAGATTTGATCTCTTTTTTTTGTTTAAATTTTAAAAAGTGAGAAATGAAAATTTTGAAAATGAGAATTTGAGAGTTGAGATTTTAATAATTCAAAATTTTAGAAAAATGATTATTCAATTTTTTTTTATGCAATCTTCTAGGAAATTGAAATTTATAATTAGTGTCTTGAAAATAACCTCTTGATTTAAATTTAAAATTACCCACTAGAAGATTTAATTTTAAAGTTAGGGCTTTGTTAAATAACCTCTTAATTTTAAAATTTGAAATGTTGAAATTTGAGAATTGAAATAATTAATTTAATTTTAAGAATTAGGGCTCTTTTAATTAATCTCTTAATTTTTTAAAAATTGAAATTTGAAATTGTCCACAAGAGGATTAAAATTAAAATTAGGGTATTGTAGAAGGAACCAATTAATTTGAAAATATATATAAGATTGGAATTTGGAATTTGAAAATTTTGAAAATGCACAAGATTAATTTAAATTTAGAAATTAGGGTTTATTTAATTAACCACTTAATTTTAAAAATTAAATTTGAAATTGAATTTTGATCCAAGGTTGCATTTTTTAATTTAAATTTTAAATTAGTGACCAAATTTGAAGACGAAAATTCAAAATTTAAACATCCCACAAGTTAAATTTTAAAATTTTAAAAAAATTAGGGATTTTGAAATCAACCACTTAATTTTAAAAATTAATTGTGAAATTTGAGTTGTAGATGAAAATTTAAATTTACAAATTGAATGAATGCCCAGATCTAAAATAGTTAATCCAAGTTATACAAATCACAAGCTCAATTTTGAATTTAAAAATTAGGGTTTTAGTGGAATGAACATCTAAATTTTTAAAATTTGCAAGGAAATCAAACTTGTAAATGAAAACTTGAATTTTAAATTGCATAAACTCATATCTAAAGACAAAAATCAGAATTAATGGTGTAAGGAGTCGGGTTCACCAAAATGTAAAGTGGCAAATTGGAGGCTTAGCCAATTCACCACTTGAAAGAAGAGGGAATTAACTAAGCTCAATTTTCACTTTGGGGACTTTACATTCAAAAGAGGGGATGAATCTACTAGATCCAATCCTAAATGATGCAAGGACTGAATACTAAGTAGATTGATTGATGTTTGGAATGTGTTTGACCCTCTTTTATAAGTTGAATAAGAAAAGTGCTGGAATTGAAGATAAAGTATGTGAAAATAGTGAGCTACAAATCCGGGATTCAACTGTGCACCTGGATCCGAAAGGTTTGAGATGATTAAGAGTTGCTTTGCAAAATCCGACTATAGTTACAGGGACCATGTGTCTAGACATGGGCACCCTCCTATCAGTCCTCCAAACTTTTCATGCATCGAAAAGGGTTTTTCCATCTCTGTGAATAAAGCTTAATTCCAGAAGTACAACTGCGCACCTACTTCCTGTACACAGAAAAAAGAAGAAGGGGGTTGGGAAAAGGGTTTTGCCTAAGTCAAACCCCAATTTGGAATCAACCTTGAATGAAATACTGCAAATACTTGAAATAAATGATGAAAAGGTATACCTTCAGATCTGCAATAGATGATGATGATGATGCTTTGCTTCTTAGATGTAATCACATATGTATGAAATGGCATGAACATGACAAAACCCTAATACACACACACACATGCTTTCAAATGAATGATGTAATGTTTCTCCAATGAATAGATGAAGAGTATGCAGTCTTGAGGAATGTTAGATGATGAATGCTTGATGTAGTCTCCTTGCCTTATGACCGCTATCGTGTTCTCATCTTATGATTGTGTGTTAGCTTATGCCAAATGAGAGAGGAAGACCTCCTTATATACTTTCCTATTGTCAAATATTGTTTAATTTTCCGGCAGAGGCCGACGTAGGGGATTTATTTCCCGCTCACAATTGAAACAGGGCCAAGGGGGAAGGGCCTCAAGATAGGTCCTACCTAGGGAGGACCAGGCCATGGCACCCTGGTCCTACCCTAGTTTGGGCCAAGACCAAAGGGAGATGCAAGTTTTAAGATACAAAAATGAAGTTTGGCTATATAAAAGAGGCATAAATAGGTCCCGATCAAGCATGGGGATGAGACCGATAAGGTGAGGGCCCAAAATGCGATCAAAATTGCAAAGGGTGAAATTTTAGGATGTTACAAGTGGAATTATCTATTGTTTTATCCTACCTACCCTTGCATCTCATTGAGCCACATTCCATACTTGTGTGCTCTCTTCTCCCTTTGCCTTGCCTATATATGCAAGCACAAGCACATTGTACTTAATCAGACATTTTACATCTTGATGAGAATACTGTTTGTTCTTGTTTATTTTATTCTCTTACTTCTGTGCTATTCATTGGCCTCTAGATCTTGGGTTGCTATAGGCAAATTCTTATGCCATGCATGCCCTTGGCTCACAATTGGAAATGTGCACCTTTTTTATTTAAAAAAGTACAAAATTGAAGGATACTGCTTCTAGATGCATTGACACAAGCTAACACTGTGATCCACTCTCTACTTTTCAATACTAAGTATGGTACATAGTCACTCTCATGCCATAGTTCCTACCAGCTTGCATGTTGATTTTGTTGCAATTCCATATTTAACTTGATTCAGAACAGTGCTTGTTGTAAATCTTCTCCAAGTTTTCATATAATGATGACACAATGGATACATTCCATGAATACATCTTGCCATGTTTTTATGACACATCTCTTCTCCTTAGAATGATTCATGTTCCTCTTCGTCTAACACATCTAATTCTAAGGGGGTCTATCATCATCATGTTTAAATCATATTTTAGATCTCTTGTCACATGTTTCTTTTTGAAACATGTCTGCATCCAACTATCTCATTTATTGTTTAGCATGGTCCCCAATCACTATATTTAAAATATCTTTTTGATCTCCATCTTTTCTTTGACTATCTTACAATGCAATTTGCCACGTAGTCACAAGTTGATCGATTGTATAACAATCTAGCATAACATAATTTGGTACCCATACATATCGACACTATCTAAATGATTGTTGTCTCATGATCTTTGTCTAATGTCTATTATCATTTATAAGTTTTATTTTTTTTGTTTTTCATCTAACATTTTTGTCTGCAACTAACATGTTTGTGATGATACAACTCAACATCTTCTCACAAATGAATTACTTAGGTCTCTTTCTTGGGGGCAACTTTGCTTCCCCTTCGCAACCTCGATATAGAATTCCTCTCTCTCTCTCTCTCTCTCTCTCTCTCTCTCTCTCTCTCTCTCTCTCTCATTGCATCATATGCAATTCACATTACATAAGCCTTTCCTCTAGTTGTAAATCAATACATTTACAAACCTTATGCTTTCATACTAGCTCGTTGACCATCTTTGCCACCTTCCATATTTGACTTCTTTAATTGTTAAGTCTGGATTGCTCGTGGACATGTGTGCACCACACATTAATCCTACAAATATACATGTTTGATTTGGTTGTTGGAACATTATACTTGCTTTATTTGGCAATGTAAAGCTCCTATCTGACCGCACCAACATTGAGGATGAATGTCAATCTCATAAACTAGCTTGTTTTACTGCATTTTGACATTATTTGATCTCCCTCTTTCTCTCTATGGCTTTCTCATGCATTCTTCAATGTTCATCAACATACCAACACTCTATTATTATATTCATAACACTCTACCACCCTATTCACCATCGTGTAATCTGCACAAGCTCGAAGTTCATTTTTGTTCTTCACTCCAACAAGCTCCACAACTTATGGTTTCAAAGGAGGGTAACACTTTGGGTTTTACACTTACATTGTCTTGATTCGTAGCATACTAATCTTGTTTCCTTTTTATCCATTTTATTTCTCTACTTGGATATGATTGTGTCTATAGACTATCTATGGAGATGGAAACACAAAAGCGGGGATTTGATTGAGGCAAACCTCTAAACACAATCGCCCCAATATTTCATCATTGGTCTTTTGTGTGCAAGTTTTACCAAAGGAAGAGGTTGCTTTAATTGGAGCCTCATTCCATGGACTATTGTGAGTATTCCTTTGCTCCCTCCTAGCCTTTCTCTTGTTTCCTTTCTATTTTATATTTCACACTTAGTATTTTCATTGCATTCTATTCATAGGACATTTTGCACGTTTTGGTATGGTCCTTTGTACTCTATTAGTATAGACGCTTGCATGTTGCATTGTCATTGTTGACCCACACGTGCATCCTAGATAGAGAGCTCACAAATTTGTCCAAAGAGTCTCTTTGATGTACACTTTTGCCTTTTGTGAACTAAACATTATTATTAGCTAATTTAGAATAGCTAAGCACACTTTCCCATTCATAGTGAGTGTTAATGCATAGATAGCTTTGGTAAGATAAATGATTGAATGAGAGATAAATGAAGTCTCTCATTCAATAATTTATCATATCGATTATTAAAATGAATAAAATCAAGCATTCAATTGATAAACATTATTTATTTGTGATGATTAATTGTTCATTATCATAGTATCCCGATTTGATAATCTATTCGTATTCACTGATTGACAAATCGAGTTAACCATTGCAAATACGACTTAATGATTATCGGTTAGACTATCGATTAATATCGATATTAGTTTATGTTTGCACCGATTAAATATCATGTGGTATATTAAACTCACACCGATTGATATCGGGTGTTAAGGATAATGTTTGAAGTATTAAATATAATCATACACCGTTTGGCATACACCAATAATTATCGAGTGTTGAATATACACTGATTGGTTAATAAAACACCATACACCATTATAGCGAGGGGGCACGATCAAGTGATGTCTTGATCGGCCATGTCCAAAAGACATGGCTTGTCAAGGCATCGCTTGACCGTACCCAGCCCACTATATATGTCAAATGGTATGTGTGAGAATGGACATTGAAATTTATAAATGCTCCTCTCTCCTGCCACACAAAAGAAGATAATCAGATTCATATAATAATTCAGTAATAGATAAAACAAGATAATACTAAGTAGAATATAACTTGCATATTGAATGTAAATTGAACATCATTTACATGGTATCAGAGCTATAGTTAAATTGAACCTGAGGCTGTTCAATTTTATGTAAAATTCAAATCAAGCATATATTCAACATCACAATCCTATCAATGGCTAGCGCTATCAGATTTGAAGACAGACTCGCAGGAGGTGACGACTTCTCCGCATGGAAATTTAGAATTCAAATGATTCTAAAAGAAAACAAAGTTGAATCATTTGTAAAGACTGAAACTAAAGAACCTGAGACTGAACCTGACAAAGCAATTTGGAAAGAAGGAAATGATAAGGCTATCAAAATCATATTTGATGGGGAAAGGAGCAACATTATGCCCATTATAAAGAAACATGAAACAACCTTCAACATGTTCAAAGCACTTGAAGACGCTATTGAAATATCGAATGCGAGTAGAACCTTGGCTCTAAAAAGAGAGATAAATCACATAGCCATGATAAAAGGAGAATCAGTCAATGCCTACTTCATGTGAATATCTACCCTAAGGGATGAACTGGAAACCCTTGGATATGAGATCCAAAGCAAAGAATTAACCCTCATTTCTTTAGATGGGTTGCCTAGCATCTGGGAAACATTCGTCCAAGGCATTAGTGCAAGGGATAACTTCCCAAATTTTGATAGGCTAAAGGTTGACTGTCTCTAAGAGGAATCAAGGCAAAATAAGAAAGAGATCAAACAAAAGAATATAGATGAAGATCTCAAAGTTCTAAATACGAACTCAAACAAGAAAGGCAAGCAGAAGCAATTCAGAAAGAGAAAAGGTCATCACGAAAAGAACCCCTTCAAGAAGGACCTCTCTCAAATTCAGTGTTACAAATGTGACAAATTTGGGCACTATGTTGCCAAATGTCCAGAAAGAGCTAAACAAGCCACATTTGGCAAAATAGGAAAATCCAAAAGGGAAGAGAACTCCGAGAAGTATGTGCTCTATTTAGCACTCACAAATCAAGCATCAAACAAAGTGAACTCCTGGGTGATCGACAGTGGCTCATCCAAACACATCACAGGATTCAAAGAAGTACCAGACTCCATGAAAGAGGAGAATAATGAGGAGGTAACCATCAAAGATGACTCTACACACCCTATCAAAGGAGTTGGAAACTGCACCATCAAACTAAAGTCAGGTGTATCATTACAACTTAGAGGAGTGCCATATGTTCCAGGCATTAAGAGGAATCTAGTCTCAATATCAGCACTGGAGGATAATGCATACAAAGTGACCTTCATGGACAACAAAGTATTGGCTTGGCTAAAGAAATCATCCATCAAGAAAGCTAAAATAATTGGTCAAAGACAAGGCTACTTGTATGAGCTATGCACAGAGCCCAACTTAGCCCTAATTCATGAAACTACAAATGCCAATGAAATCTGGCATAGAAGACTAGGCCACCTAAAGTTTAGAGTTTTATCATCAATGGGAGACCTTGTCACAGGTCTACCTAAGATAAAGCAATATCATTCAGGGGCATGCACAGGATGTGCCCTAGGTAAAAACACTAAGGGTGCTTTTCAGAGTAGTACTAGGAAAACAAGTAAAATTTTAGAGTTAGTTCATTCTGATGAATGTGGACCTATGTCTGCAAATTCATTGGGGGGATTTTTGTATTATGTAATATTTGTTGATGACTACTCTAGGAAAACCTGGATCTACTTTCTGAAATGTAAAGAATCAGAAGAGATCCTTAATAGGTTTAAAGAATTCAAATCACTAACAGAGAACTACTCAGGAAACAAAATTAAAACCCCAAGAACTGATAATGGGGGGGAATACACATCAGAATTATTTAAAGAGTTTTATAAAATTCAGGGATTAAGAGGGAGTTAACAATACCTTACAACCTTCAACAAAATGGGATAGCAGAAAGAAAAAATAGGACAATCATTGAAGCTGCCAAAGCTATGATTCTTGATCAGAATCTAAATATCAATCTTTGGGTAGAAGCAACTAGCACTGATGTATATATTCAAAATAGATGTCCTCACTCTCATCTTGAAGATAAGATCCCTGAGGAAGTCTTTACTAAATCAAAACCAGATATAAGTCACCTTAGGATTTTTGGATGCCCTGTCTATATTCATGTACCTAAGGAGAAAAGATTAAAATTATAGCCTTTTGGAAAAAGGGGAATCTTTGTAGGATATAGTGAAACCTCCAAAGCCTACAGGATATATATACCTAGTCAAAAGAATATTGAACCAAGTAGGGATGTGATCTTTGAAGAAAACTTAGCCTTCAAAAGAGCCCAGAGTTCACTAGACCCTGAAGTCTATATCCCCACCCCTATCTTAGATAGATATCCTACTCCCGAGCTTCAAAGGGAGAATCCTGAGGAAACTATAAGTGAAACTCAAAGTCCACCTAGAGAAAACCTCAAGAAAAGACCACTATGGGCCACCAAAATTGTAGAAGAAGCTTGGAAGTTTGTTGCTCCTTTAGGAACCTTCAGAGAAAGCAAAAGGCCTAATAAATTCACTAGCTATGTTGCCCTTATGAATGATCTCTCTAAAGCCGAACCAAACAATGTATCAGATGCACTTGAACATCAAGTATGGAAAGATGCCATGTCTGAAGAGTATCAACCCATTATGAAAAATGATGTTTGGGAGATTGTTCCTAGGCCAACTAAGAAATTTGTGGTTTCATCTAAATGGCTTTTCAAGATCAAACATGTTGCAAACGACAATGTTGAAAAACGCAAGGCCAGATTTGTAGCTAGAGGGTTCTCACAAAGGGAAGGAATAGATTATGAAGAAACTTTTGCACTTGTTGCCAGGTATACATCAGTAAGAGCTGTATTAGCCATTGCAACAACAAAGGGGTGGAAGGTACACCAAATGGATGTTAAGACAACTTTCCTAAATGGTGAGATCTCAGAAGAAGTCTAACCAGAGCAACCTAAAGGATTTGAAATTCATGATGCAGAGTCTCATGTGTGTAGACTCAAGAAAGCTCTCTATGGGCTTAAACAAGCTGCCAGGGCCTGGTATGAAAGAATTAACACCTATCTCTCAAGACTAGGCTTCTCCAAAAATGATGCAAATCCTAATCTCTACTACAAAAGAAATAAAGGTGATATGGTAATATTGATTTTATATGTTGATGACTTATTAATCACAGGAAATGATCACCTTATAGATCAATGCAAGAAAGATCTATCCAAATAATTTGATATGAAGGATTTGGGACTCCTTCATTACTTCCTAGGATTGGAAGTATGGCAGAATTCAAACAACATTATACTAAACCAAGGAAAGTATACCTTGGATATTTTGAAGAGATTCAGAATGCTAAACTGTAGACCCATGACCTCTCCTATGGAAACCAATTTGCATAAACTTAAAGAAGCAACAGTAGAGTCACAACCCATTGATCCTACTCAATATAGACAAATGATTGGGTCCTTGATGTACCTGGTATATACAAGACCAGATATCTGTTATGCAGTTAATGCTCTAAGTCAGTTTATGTGTGAACCGAAGGAGATACACTTGGTTGCAGTAAAACACATTATGAGATACCTACAAGGTACCCTAAACCTTGGTCTCAAATATGAGAATGTTGATATAGACCTACATGGATTTACATATTCAGATTGGGTTGGAAGTGTGACTGATAGGAAAAGCACTTCAGGGTGTTGCTTCAGTCTAGGTTCGGCTAGGATATCTTAGATCAGTAGGAAGCAGTCTTCTGTTGCTCAAAGCTCCACCGAGGCAGAATACATTGCAACTTATATGGCTGCCCGAGAGGCAGTATGGCTTAGGAAGTTATTTGTGGGCTTGTTTGGAGAACCTATGAAACCCACTGTTATACACTGTGACAACCATAGCTGCATAAAACTTTTAGTAAATCCAGTGTTTCATGACAGATCCAAGCATATTGAGATTCCATACCACTATGTGTGAGATATGGTTGATAGGAATGCAATCCAATTAGAATATGTTTGTACGGAAGATCAAATTGCAGATATTCTGACCAAACCTCTTTATAGAGTGAAGGTTGATCACTTCAGAAAAGGTTTAAGTGTGATAGAAAGGTAAATTACTTTGTAATTGGTATTTGCATATCTATAAGATGTTTAATGTGTAAACTTCTTTGTCATGATAGGACATTTTTGGATTTGATCCCCTGGGTTCATATCTAAGAGGTGACGATCTCTCAAAGATAATGAACACTTATATGGAGACATTATAAGGTGACGATCTTATAATGTCCAAACCAGTTATCATGTTGGATGTCTGGTGCATCATGGATGAAGCCATGATTGTGTTGTGGTAAAACATTCATACGAAGTGTTAGTGCACTTACCATAACTTGGATAAAGGTGAGAATTGAATATTTTCTCATATGATTATCCTTAAGTATTGTGTGCTTAGGTAATACTGATATCACTAAGGTGATATCCTGTCATCGCAAGACTAATGTGATAGACATTTTCTATCACGTGGTTAGGTGATACTTCATATCTTGTGAGTGTATGATATGATCCCCTAGAAAATTAAAATATGTAAAAAAAAAATGCTAACTATTAGTTGAATTGTGATTCTTGATACACTACTCTTATTTATCTTACCTAGCTAAGAGGGAGTGTTAATGCATAGATAGCTCCGGTAAGATAAATGATTGAATGAGAGATAAATGAAGTCTCTCATTCAATCATTTATCATATCGATTATTAAAATGAATAAACTCAAGCATTCAATTGATAAACATTCTTTATTTATGATGATTAACTATTCATTATCATAGTATCCCGATTTGATAATCTATTCGTATTCATCGATTGACAAATTGAGTTAACCATTGCAAATACGACTTAATGATTATCGGTTAGACTATCGATTAATATCAATATTAGTTTATGTAGTCACATAAATCTATCCAGTTTAATTAAATAAATATTTGCTATTTATTTGATTAAAAATCCACTAGCCATCAGTTAATTAAATTAAATATTTAATTAATTCATCTTCAAATATTCTCCTATTAATTTAATAAATTATTCAATTTATTTTAATTAATTCATTCAACCAAAATCATAAATCAATTAAATGAATAAATACTATTTATTTAATTTAATCCCCTATTCCTCTTTTAAATAAATTAAATCAAACATTTATTTAAATCATTTATCCCCCCCCCCCAACTTGCATTTTCCTACAAATGCAACTTGCATACATTTATTGAAATAAATTAATTTATTTTAAATAAAAATCCTATTTTCCCTCACCCACCAAATCCACTTGCATTCCTAAACCCCCTTCTAGATTCTTCTAACCCTTCCTAATTAGCCTAATCCATCCCCTAATTATTGTCACATTCCTAAGCAACTTGGAGTCACTTCTCAAAGACTTCAAAGTCTTTGAAAAACATTTAATGCTTTATGTGTTCAACAATTTAACCTCCAAAGTCTTCCAAAACCACTAATGGCTTTTACATGACCATTTATGGCTCTTACATAACCATTTATGGTTATTTCAACTTGCACTCATGTGTCTCCTCAAGCATTTATTGCTTTGACCATGGTTATCCCTTTTGCCTTTGTACAAGAGTTTATCCATTGAATAAAAGCTTTATTCTTTGAATAAAGAATTTATTCACTCAACCCTAAGTTAACTCCTAGGTCATGTCAAGCATTTAATGCTTATTCCCTCTCCTCTCAACCTATCTCACATTGACACTTGTCATCCTGGGATTGGGTTGAAAGCCCTCACATGGATTGAATTTCATTCAATCCTAACCCTTGTTGAGATTACTCAATCTCAACCATCCATTGCTCCATTTTACCTATAAATAGAGCCCATTTCTTCATAATCCAGATCCTGAAAACTTGTATGCATTTAATCTATAGTGAATTTTAGAGAGTATTTAGCATAAATCACTAATATATTGTTATCTTGGACTAAAATAAATCTTAGTTCTTTTTCATAATATGTTTAATTAGTTTGTTTTACACTTGCATAGCATAAGCTTGAGATCATCTACAATCTTGAATCTCCATAAGCATCCATAGTGCAAAAAACTACTGAGAGCTACACTATTTTGGAACTTGGAGAGGAGAGAAACAAAGGAGAAGGAGCTAAGAACATGTTAAGAGGCATTTGGAGATGCCTTCTTATATTTGTGTAATTTATTAAATATGTTAGCATGATCTTAGTATCTCTTTTGATATGCTTGCTTAGGTTAATCTTTGGTTGAATAACACTAACATTAATCACGTTTCTTGTTGTTTTTGGTGTGTTATAATACCACGGGTTTTAAGCTAACCTTGTCCTTTTTGCAGAGTGTCATTTGGTGAACCCCACATGAATCCAAGCACCCAATAACCAACTAACATGTTTGAATGTTGAAATTGACACACAGGTCGCGCTTTAGCACTTTTGATCGCGTTGTAGCGCTATTGCAACTTGTTATTCTTGCGCTATTGTTTTTACAATAGCGCTATTGTCTCAAGTTTAGCGCTATTGTTTTTACAATAGCGCTATTGTTTTTACAATAGCGCTATTGTCTCAAGTTTAGCGCTATTGTTTTTACAATAGCGCGATTGTCTCAACTTTAGCGCTATTGTGATTATTTTAGTGCTTTTGTGCTTATTTTAACGCTTTTACGCTTGTTCTGGCGCGTTTGTATTTACTGTCAAATTCTTCTTTTAGCACTTTTGTTTCTGTAAAAATGTGTTTTTGGTTAACTAGTGCTTTTGTTTTCACACAGACTGATGCTATTGTAACATAACATTGTAAGGAAGGCCTTGTAACTGAAAAATTGATTTATTTTAGGCTTGTGGAAGCCCCCTTTAGGCGTGGATTTTACTAACTGTTTTCTTTTTGTGCAGGTCTAAAACTCACTTCCTTAAAATCAAAATTTTGTTTTTGGTGTTTTAAAAATTGAACAAAAACAACTTTTCTTTTCTTTCCAGTTAGGATCATTTGTTTTTGGTGCCTCAAAACTGAACAAAACAAACTTTGTTTATTGCAAGTTTAGGTTTAATTTTTCATTTGGTGCTTAAAATCAACAAGACAAATTTATTTCTAGCATCAAACTTAAGCAAAAATTTACAATCCACACTTCAAATTTTGGTGCAAATAAAATTCACAATCAACTTGTCTCAATTTTGTAAAAGCTATTTACTTCAAGCAAACATGTTTTTTATTAAGTTGACCAGGATTTCATTTTCCTAGTTACTTAAACATATTGCCTTTGAAGTTAAAAAGAGCATCATGGTTGTTGGAGCAACATCTCCAAATTAGATAGAAAATCATTGCAATGACAAGTTAAAAAGAACCAGTGTCTTTCATGATTGACACACTTGTGCAAAAATTTGGTCGAGTGGTCCTACTTCTAACACACACTATCCTCTCCCTTGGCTTTCGTGGTCCTAGGTGCAAGAGAAAAGTGTTAGTAACACTCAATTTTTTATCTTTTTAAGAGAGGCCTGCCAAGAGACACATCACTCTTGGGAACGACCTCGCGCGGTAAATCCTTCGAGCCGCTATAGAAATCAAGCGAGAGCAAAAGTTGTAGCCTTGGGTATAGTTGTTCCTACAGTGTAACTTGTCGAAAGGACAAATGGGCCCCACCACAAGTTACAAGGCTCTTAAGTGAGTCACTGCAGAATGAACTTGTGTCCAAAGACATAAAAAATGACTAAACACCTTTAAGTAGTAGCCCACCCGTTCTATTGATTGAGGATATTTGTGACATAATTCAGTGCAAGACCATAGATGGTTTTGCTCCCAAGATACTCACCATACATATTTCCTTGAGTAGAAACATAGCTTTTTGAAAAGTCACTTGTGGCTTGATGAAAGTGGTGACTCCCCCATCATAGGGATCATCTATTTGTTATGCTCATGCAAGACTTAGTATATCACATCCTTACCTACCACGGCGGGATTCATAAGGTATGTAGTACCAAAGTCGAAGAAATATCAAGATGTGAGCTGAATTTATCGCAACTGGCCATTTGACCTTAGAGATACAAAGTGTTTGAAGTGTTTTCATTTTAGTCAAAGACCAAGTACAAATTGAGCTGACTTCAGGCTTTGGAAAGAAAACACCTAAAATACACTTAAAGGAAAGGGTCATAAAAAGTCCAAGGATTGGGTTGATCTAGACCCATACTCATTTGTGCCTTTGAGGCAACATTCTTGTGTTTGTGTGCTTGTTTTGTTTTCTTGTCAAAGAAACATCATATAAATCCAAAAATCAAAACAAGTATTCATCCAACGAAACATTTTTCAAATCCAACCAAAAATATCAAAAACAAAGTGCAACAACAAAGTATCAAAACTTTATGACCACTCTTCACATCTTGAGAAAGAAGAATCTTCATCAAAACATCAACTTGAAAAGAAGACCATTGAGCTCAAAGGCTTTGATCAAAAGGAGGAAATTCTTCTATTTAAATAGACAAATCTTTGTCTCTCATAGAGTTTTTCTACGTCACATGCATCTCTACCTTCAAGGCAAATCAAATGAATTTGATCTAGAGTCATTGAACCGCAGAGCTTTTATGCAATATAGAGCTTTAAGTTATCACAAAAACCAAGGAGGCAAGATCAATCCCAACTTCTTCCCAGACATTTGTATCGCATACAACGTAGCTCGAGAAATGCCACCAACACCTGAAAGGGAAGAGGTAGAATTTGTTCCATTTGTGACACAAAGCTTTTATTGAAGTAAAAAATGCTTCATCCATTATCTCATTCACACATCATCTCATTCATTTTCAACTCTCAAAAACATTAAAGAGGTTCTTGTACTAAGTTCTCTTTTGGATATTGCTTGAATCAAACACAAAACATCACTTTTAGATTGTTTCTACATCTAGGATACGCTCATCCTAAGAAACATCTCTAAACAGGTTAAAACTAGTTTATGAGTGAATCCTCTCATTACTAGGTAGTTAAGTCTATAACACATCTCAGATTTCTCTAAACCTTATCACATCAAACCTTATCAAAAACAACAAGCAATTCAAAGAAAGAATTTTGGTCACATCTACCTTTAAGTGCTAGATATCCATATAAACACTACACCAATCATCAATCTTTCATTTCATCAACAACTCATCATCATTTTCACCCAACTTCAAACAAAAACTTGTAAACAAAATGGCTCATACTCGATCACAGTCAAGGCAACGAGAAATAGAAATTGAAGAAGAAGAGGAGGAAAATATCAATGAATTTCAAGAAGCACTTGGAGGAAATGCTAATGACGAAAACCCAAGTACTCCTACTCCTGCAACAATAGAAAGGGCTCAGCACAACCCTCTCTTTAACAGACTTTTTGATGAAATACTCAGGAGCAATGCGGATGCTCACTTTTTAAAGCTTGTTCAAGAAGGAGCCAAACTCCCCTCTGACTTTGATCTTGCACAACTAAGACAAGCATCAGAATGACAAAATCGCTATGAAGAAGAAAGAGGTAGAGATCCCATCAGATATAACATTCCTCGAGGTAACCCACCTCCTCCTCCTCCAAATGAAATAGAGATGTTGAGGCAACAAGTTGAAAATCTCGCCCAACAACTTCATAGTGGTGTGAAAACTAATCAATTTTCACTCGATGACATTTGTCCCTATCCCTTTGATAGGAATCTTTATATGCTACCTTTTCCATGAGGATTTGAAACACCCAAATTCGAAAAGTATAGAGGAAAGGGAGATCCTCGCGATCATGTCAGGGAATTCCACTCAGCTTTCCTCGAAGTGGCATACGAAGATATGTACCTCATGCGCCTTTTTCCCCAAAGCTTGGGAGGAACAACCACATTATGGTTTTCCTAACTACCAGGTGGCATTAGGACCTTTGAAGAGCTAGTTCAGAAGTTCTTGACACATTACTCTCATAACATTGAACGTGATATCACCATGGCTGATCTATGTAACACTAAACAAAAACCAGGTGAACTATTTTCAGTATTCCTGCAACGATGGCGTCAAATGTCTAGCAGACGTTCTCTTGAGTTACCTGAATAAGAACTAGTGGAAATATTTATTTCCAACTTAAACGAAGAAATGGAATTTCACCTGGATGTCAAAGACATAGACTCTTTCAATGACATGATCACCAAAGGTTTAAAATGTGAGCGGGCTCTTATCAAGAAAGGACTTATCAAAATCTATAATGAACCAAAGGATGGTCCTTGCCCACGCTTCAATAGTGACAAACCAAGCTTCTGGAACAAAAACAAAAATGTTGTCAATGACAGGGTTGTGGATGCAAGAACTATCAAAAGTGCACAACCTGTAGTTCAATTTGTAGGATAGAATCCCCCACCTCAAACTAACACAGCTGCTCCTCCAAATCAAGGCCGCATCACATCTCACGATGAACCCAGACTGCATCAACAAAAACAAAAGCGAACATACACTCCCTTAGGGCAACCCATTGAAACAGTGTTACGATAACTGGTTTCTCAAAATTTGGTAACCCTACCCAAAACATCAAACTATGAACCTCAAGTCAAACCTACATGGTGGAGGGATACTGGACATTGTGATTTCCATCAAGGGAGAGGACACAAGACAAGCAATTGTCACAGATTAAAAGATCTTATTCAGGATCTTATTGACCAAGGTGAAATCGAAATCGAAGGACATGACCCAAAAACAACAAACAATGATCATCTGATGTTTAAAAATCCACTTCCATCACAAGATCAAAGGGGTCCTTCCACTTCTAGGAGAGGCATTGATACCACTGATTATATGCAAGCTGCATATAATTATACTATAAATCACCTGTACGATGCCAGTGAACAAATTGCAACTATAACCATCAAAAATCCCAGCTTCACTTGCAATGTTGTTACACATCGCAGCAAGATTACCATAAAAGCAGCTCCACAAGGCACCCCATCTATCCCAAAGCAGTATAACCTTGTGGAATAGTTAGACAAAACACCCGCACTGATATCTATCTTATAGCTATTGCGCCTATCTCCGTCTCATAAAACAATCTTGGATCAAGCTCTCCAAGAGGCATTAGTCCCTGCAAACCTAAATACAGATCAATTCCAAGCCATGGTTGGAAGTCTAAAGTCATCACCTTGTCTCACTTTTTCCGAAAGTGACAACTCTTCCTTCCAGCAACCTCATAACGCTTCGCTACACATTGAAGGATTTATCAACCAGCATAGGATCAAGCGAGTCTTGATCGATAATGGAGCTGACCTGAATATTTGTACACTGCAGTTGGTCACCGCTTTGGGATATGCAATAGAATCAATGGATCCTCGCAAGAAGATCACAATCAAAGCTTGTGATGATGCAGAGCGTTCATCCAAAGGAGCTATTGTACTACCAATCTGAGTGGGCCTTGTGGTAAAGCACATCATATGTCAAGTTCTGGACCTTCCTCTGCCATACAATTTATTATTAGGAAGACCTTGGATACATGTCATGCAAGTCGTTCCATCCACCTACCATCAGTGTATCAAGTTCCCACATAACGATGTACGGATCACAATCCTGGGCGATGCAAAACCCTTTGCATATTGTCATAATATCAGTCATCAACCAAAGATTACCATTCCTAACAATAGAGAAGCCATCTCCTCCACCTCATACATAAGTCCAGCCTCTCTTGCCAATTCAAACACCACTATACCCAAGCAAGAAAAGCTCAAGATGAAAGTAGTAGAAGAAGGCCCAGGAGAATACAATTTGAGTCAACTCTTTTGTGTGGGACAAATGCCCACTTCTCCTAAAACACATGGAAAACCTCAGCGGTTACTTCAACAACCACTAATCACGTCAACATGTACTTTGACGGCTTTCATCCTTGGGAAGAGTCAAGAAGAAGAAACCAGAGATGAGGACTTAGTGGAATGGATCTATAAAGATCCCATCACCACCGATATGCCGCAAGCTACACTTCCCACAGATCAGTATGTGTAATGCCCATACCCTAGTTAGACTTGTAAAACCCGTTTGACCTTGATTGACGTCCTATGTGGCATTCTTGAAAGGTAGGTTAACCATGGTGAAATGTGTAGTTTAGATAATATAAATAACTGTGCATACTTATTATTGTGCTTTTGCATCGATTTTCGTGTAAATGTAATTGTTCCTAACCCTTGTGATAAATCTTGAGCTAACGCCTTCATTGAATATGTATATGTATATGCATGCTTTTATGAATTCATGGGTGCAGGAGATTGCAGGTACAACACCGCTTAGGGCAAGGTTCATCTCCTTTGGGATTGCAAGTTGAGTATGCCTCCTTCATCTTTAGAATTCGGATTTGGTGGTCATATAACTCTTGTCTTGCCTTAGCCATGGTTAGGTGAGCATCGTGTGTGGATTCGTGGGGCTTGCTCTTCATTGGAGTGCGTGTCGAGAGATTTGGAGGACTTCCTCATTTTGCGAGCCTTGCACGAGGTAAGTGGAGTTTGTTGTTCTAGGTATTAAAATTCAAATTTATAAGTAGACATGCACATTAGTAATTTAGAAATTTAAATGGGTAGCTTCCTTTATATGATTAATCATTAATTTAAGAGATTGCTTTAAATTATTATTGTGGCAAGCTCAAGGTATTTAACTGGGGTTAGTGTGCTCATTTACGCATTTGTAATATTTACGCATTTGTAGCTGAGAAATTAGAATAAATAAGACTCTTGCATTAGATTAGTCATTTATTTAAAAATGTCGCTTTTTAATGTTATAGCGAGTTAATTTAATAGCTAATTTTAAAATAACGAATTTATTGAGTTATGCGTTTTAGAAAGGAAAAATTTTAAAGTCATTTGGGAGATAGAAATAAATTACTCATTTCCGCATTTTGGAAGAAAAAAGGGGTAAATTATTATTATTAAACGAAATTATTTCCTTTTTACTTGTAAAGTCGATATAGTATAAAAGTTGGATTTTTAGAAAATTAAATTAATCAAACGCCTTACCCGGTCAATAGTTCCGAATTATAAAAGTAGGACTAAAATTTATAGTGAGAAATTAAAATTTAAAACGCAATAAGAAATGGAAGTTTTTTAATTTTAAAGGAAAAATGAATAAGAGGGATTGAATAAGAGGTTTCCATTTTTCATCCATTTTATTTTAAAAATAAATGCCTAATTTCGAAATTGAAAATTAGGGCAAAATTAGGGTTCCTCCTTTTAATCTAGTTTTGTAGACATTTTGGGGGTTCTCTTTTGGAGGGGAAAATGGGGGAGAGAATGGAGTTTTTTCTTTCTTGCTTGGAGTTGCAGGTGGAGTTCTTCCTC
This sequence comes from Cryptomeria japonica, assembly GCF_030272615.1. NCBI lineage: Eukaryota > Viridiplantae > Streptophyta > Pinopsida > Cupressales > Cupressaceae > Cryptomeria > Cryptomeria japonica. Next base: position 798,242,543 of record NC_081407.1, on the reverse strand, counting down.
AAATTCATGCCAAGAATGCTAATGGGAGGTAGGTCTCTTGTGTATCTTGTATTGCATTTAAAACCAAAAAGAAATGTGTTTGTTTCTCTCTTGAAAATCTGAGTTCTAGTTTGAAATCATGGTGGACATTGGATCAAGATTTTTGCCTTATGAGTTAGTAAATCTTACCTATCTAAGAGACTTTGAAACTGTTTTGTGTGTTTGAAGGAAAACCATGAACTGTTATTTGGAAATCTTCCCCCATTTTGATATTTTGGTTATTCTGAAAAAGAAACAAAAAAAAAGAGAAATGGCTGTGACTGTGTTTGTTTTAAAAAAAAAGAGGGTTTGCTGGAAAATATTGCAAAATAGTGTTTCCAAACTGTGTGTTTGATGAGTCATTCATCCTTTTGAAATGCTTACATATATTGTTTCTTTTAAATATATATATATATTTATTTAGCAAATTTTGAACTGCATTCTGGCAGTTTAGGGACTGGGTCTGGGTTTTGTTATTTTTACCAGAGATTTATGTTAAAAACGAAATAAAATAAAATGAAAAAAAAAATATATATATATATAAAAAAGGACATTTTATTACCCCCCCCCATCGCTGGGAGAGATAATGGCTACCACGGTAGCTACTGCTACTAGCTGGTAGTAGCGCTACCACTGGTAGAACTGCTACCAAATGGTAGCAGCGCTACCACTGGTAGAATTGCTACCAAATGGTAGCAGCGCTACCAAGGGGGCCCACGTGGTGTTCCACGTGGGTAACCCCAGTTTCATTGTGTTTATTTTTTTTAAAACTTTATTTATTAATTAGTTTTGTTTTTTTTTGTTGTTTTAAACAAAAGAAAACAATAAAACAATAAATTTAGGATATGTTAATAAAGAAATTAAAACAAAAAGGGGGAAGAAATTATATTGACTTTATATGGAGTTTTTTTTTATTATTTAAATTTAGACCTTTCTTCCTTATTTATTTAATATGATTTAAGTTGAGTAATAAATAATATATGGAATTTAGAATATTGAAAATTCGATAACTCATATAGAGATATATGTTTTTGCCACACTCTGATTTGTATAACTGGCAATAATAATTACTAATTATAAACTATGGTTAAATGTGGATATTTAATAAATGATATTTTAGGAATTTCTTATATCAACATATAATATTAATTATATGTGGCTTCTTGGTCCCTTCGTAACGAATACAGTCCGTGAATTAACCCTTAGTGTTCAGATGATAATTCTAATCGGATAGATATAATTGAGATTCACATATACTTGTTTTATATATATGCAAGGGATTTATAAATCGTTGGGGGGTGGGGGGGTACTAGTGCACAGTTCTAGACCAACATGTCAGTGATGTTTATCTAAGGATTAAGTAAAATACCCGAACGAGAATGCTTACATTTATGTGAACTTAGTTGGAAATCTTGTAGAGATGTATTTACTGACCGAAATGGTCATTTGTAGTATGGTGGTGATTGCCTAAAAGGCAAGATTGTAAAGACGTGTAAATATGTAACCTTAAATATATTAAATGCCAGAGGGGTCTTGCAGTTGAGCAGACCCGGAGATGTAGCCCTTTACGGGTGAACTCCGAGATCATATCTGTGTTGTGCGATGTTCTTTTAGCTTACTTTGTTTTATGCTTTAAATTATCATGAATGGTTGTATTCTTGCATAAGTGTATGATGGAAAATTAACGAATTTAAATCAAATGCACAAAATCAGACATCTTGAGGACTGTAGTAAATCAGATTCATAAGACAATGAAAATTATGATTATGGCAGAGTATTTAAAATACTATAATTTAAATTGTAATAGTGGAAAGAATCTTGCTAGAATACATCATTGGATTAACTTGTTATTAAGCATGTAAATTGAATAAATGAGTAAGGGAAATGAAGATAGAATTAATGTTATAATCTCTAAGTTGGAATATAAAGGATGATCAACAAGTAGGAAAATTACTTTTATCTTCTTAAATGAGCAACGCTATGTTAATGATCTTCCACTACAATGGATGAATATAATTAGTCATTTATGTTGCAATTATAACCAATAATCCTCACCAGATTAATTTTATAATTGGGTGAACTCAATTAGATGTCCATATTTTAATCCTTATAAAAAGGAATCCCTCATGATTGCTAAAATTGATCTAAAATGGGAAAATAATTGATTTGTTGTTTATACATTAAATCTTAGTAAAAGTATCTCTCGCATATTAACTTCATTTAACAAAAAGAAAAAAAAAAGAGTGATATGAAATCAGATAATTGTATTTTAATCCTAATAGAAGGATGTCACTATGATCTTATTATTCAAACCTTGAAATGATGAATAACATCTAGCTAACAATATCTTAAGTTAAAGGATGCACTCGTGTGTCCTAATGCATATCCACCCTAATAGAATTAGTCTATTTATTTGCTTTATCAAAACTTCGAATGAATTCTATGGCTACTCGCATTTTATCTTTCAAATAAGAACTACAACTCATTAGTTGGCTATGCATGAAATCGAATGAAGGGATCTCACTCTACTAACTGTAGTTAATCCTTAAGGAATGAATTTTTTTTTTATTAACCATGCTTTTAATATATAAGAAAGATATCAAATGTGGGTGAATATAATAAAATCAAATGAAGGAATCCGCATTCTATTAACCGTAGTTTAACCCTATATGAATGAATCTCGTTAAGCATATTTATAGCATTAAAGGATGATGTCAAGTGTGGATGGTTATCTTAAAACCCTAATGAACGAACTTTGTTATATTTAAAACGCTTGAACCTATTGGGAGGCCTCCTAATGAAATTATGAATTAAAGTGCATTGGGTAATTAACCTCTCGATGGCCTCCTAACCAACCAAGGTAAATGAACGCTTCCTAAAGTTATAAGGTGTCAAACCATTGAGCACATATTTAATCAAGATCTATGCATTATCTCGTAATTTAAATATCCAGTTTAATGGATCTAATGACGCAAGTTGAGTTAGGTGTGAGGTTATGTAATCGTGTTGGGAAACTCCTTAGGATCGTTTTAGCCTTCCGCTGTGATATCTAAGTTGTCAGATAACTCCAATGTATCTTAATGTTGTGTCTAATTATGAACTGAGTTAACTTCAAACTATCTTAATGTTGTAACTTTTCATTAACGCTCTTAATTATTATTTTAAAAAAAAAATTACACTCTATTTGAGTGTTTTTAACTTAAACCCTTAGGGGTTTCCTGGCGGGGCATTACAGTATGGCAAAGGCCTCCTCATTATGCAAAGAATGGGTTATGATGGTCAGAGTACTTTGGGACCTTGCAAACAAGGAAGACATGAACCACTGCTATTGGAATTAAAGCCCAAGGATAATACAGGCCTAGGCTTTCAAAAGGAAATCTTTCCTAACCTCATATTCAAAGGAAAACCCAACAAACCACTATATCAACCTATTGCAAAGAGGACACCTTTTACTATAAAAGCAGCATCAAACACCATCGCAACTCCCCCACCGAGGCTCAAAATCCCAACACAACCATCTAAAATGCCAATCATCCCACCGATCAAACCAATGATCCCATCAACAACAGGAATAACATCAATAGCACCATTAGCAGCAGCAACTATATCAGAACCCATAGTAGTATCTACGACACCAGTGATTCCAGCAGAAGCAGCAGAGTCAACACTACCAATACTCCCCGTATCGGATTCATTGATCCCTATCATCCTTCCTGCAGCTCTGATCATTTCATCTACAAAGGTACATCAACCAATCACACTTGCAGTGTTTAACACAAAGGACATCCCAGTATGGTATAGTAATTAGATACTGGAAAGTGATTCAGAGACCGACTCACATGAATGGGAATTTGATTCCATCTAGCTTAATACTTTAGATGAGGAAGACACATCACTACCTCCACCTTGCAAAGACATCCCTGTTTACGGAGAAGCACAGATAAAGACCTCTTGGGTTCCTGAGCTGGAAACTTCTTCCACATACCCTACATCACATCCTACGCCTGATTCTGATAGGGAGAGTACCATCAATGACCTTCACCACACTGTCTTAATCCTCACTGACACATCTAACGAACTTAACCTAATCAATGAAGTAATGCCCATTATCCATCCTGAACTCATCGAATCGAACCAATCAAATTCCCCGTGTCTTGACCTTTTCCAAAACGATGAGGCACTCGTTGACTTTTTGGAACTATGGGATAACATACCAAGCGGGGATTACAAAGCTGGATTTGCCATTGAACTTAATAGCACAACATACTTTGGGGCGGATGCCAAACCTTTCAGCTACAAAAATATAACAATAAAACATGGATCTTCTAGTGAAAACCACACCATGGCACTGTTTGATTCAACAAAAGTAAAAAGAAAGAGTGTATCCAATGGTGAAAACCTCTCTGAGGCACTTGAGGATGAAAGGTTTGACATCCTTCCCTGTAGCACACAACGGGAATGATCAATGATTCTCATCAAGGAAACAAAAGAATACAATGTGGGGACTCCTGAAACTCCTTACCACATACATCTGGGAAATCTTCTAACTCCAGAGGAACAACCTAAATTTCTAGAGTTCTTTCAAAAGCATCAGATCAACTTTGCATGGTCATATGCAGACATGCCTGGGCTTGATCCCGATTTAGTCATGCATCACCTCACCGTAGCAGAAGGAGCCAAGCCTGTCAAGCAGAATCTTCGTAAGATGCATCCTCAGATTGCAGTATTAGTCAAAGAAGAACTCAAGAAACTCCTAGATGTTGGTTTCATTAGACCAATTGATTATGCAGATTGGATATCCAATATTGTGCTTGTCGGCAAGCCAAATGGGGGCATTCGTATTTGCATTGACTTTAGAGATCTAAATAAGGCATGTCCTAAGGATGAATTCCCCCTACCAAACATTGAAATCATAGTGGACCTAACAACTGGACATGCCATGCTTTCACTCATGGATGGCTTTTCAGGATACAATCAAATAAAGATTGCACCAGAGGATCAACATAAGACAACCTTCACATGTCCATGGGGCACATACTGCTGGAATGTAATGCCTTTCGGCCTCAAGAATGCAAGAGCAACCTATCAACGAGCAATGACCACCATCTTCCATGACATGATGCATACCATAATGGAAGATTATGTTGATGACTTACTAGCAAAATCACTCACCAGAGAAGGTCATCTCGACATATTAGATAAAATATTTGATAGACTAGAACAATATCATGTTTGACTCAACCCAAAGAAATGTGTCTTTGGAGTAACCTCAGGGAAACTTCTTGGATACATTGTCTCCAGCAAAGGTATTGAGGTTGATCTAACAAAGGTCAAAGCAATCATGGACATGCCACCACCAAAGAATATCAGTTAGCTTAGGACATTACAAGGATGACTTCAATCCATCTGAAGATTCATTGCACAACTGGCAGATAAGTGTCACCCCTTTACACATCTACTACACAAAAACATCCGCTTTCAATGGGATGCCAGATGCCAGCAAGCATTTCAGATGCTTAAAGACTATCTCATGAATACATCGTTGTTGATCCCACCAGATCCAAGAAGATCGTTACTACTCTATATATCAGCAACAAGTACAACATTGGGTGTACTATTGGCACAACATAATGCAGAAGGGAAAGAGTGTGTTGTTTACTACATCTCTCGCACACTGGTTGGCTGTAGACTCAATTACACCCCTATTGAGCGAGCTTGCCTAGTAGTAATCTTGGCAGCCACTAAACTCAGACACTATCTGTTAACACACAAGGTGCAACTCATTGCAAAGATTGATCCACTCAAATACTTACTCAACAAAGCAGCATTGACTGGCCGCTTGGCCAAATGGGTGATGATTCTCAGTGAATTTGACATTGAGTATGTGGACCGTAAGGCTATCAAAGGACAAGTTATTGCAAATCAGTTGCCCGAGGCACCACTCATAGGCGATCATCCTCTCATTTCCAATTTTCCAGATGAAGAGATATTCAAGATCACAATAGAACACCATGGAAACTATACTTTGATGGTTCGTACACTAGGCATGGCTCGGGGGCAGGTATTTTGTTTATCACACCTCAAGGTGACAACATCCTGAAGTCTTAACATAGCAGAGTATGAGGCCTTGATCATAGGACTCGGGCTAGCTATACAATGGAAGTTACAAGAACTACAAGTATACGGTGACTCCCAACTGGTCATTCGACAAGCAACTGATGAATATTAGACAAAGGATGACAAACTCATGCCATACAAACAAATGGTGGAAAAATTAAAGGCATCATTTACTACTATCACCTTTGAGCAAATACCAAGAGATCAGAATCGCGCTGCTGACGCTATGGCTACCATTGCATCTCTCCTAGATCTTTCGCAGAATTCAACACGCTATGAGTTCTTGGTAGAACAGCTTTGGATTCTCGCTTATGATATCCCCGAATCCAAGATGATATGTCGCCTTGTTGGTTTTGAATCCCCATGGTACGGTGAGTTTTACATCTATCTCCAAGTTCACACCCTTCCTCCTAACCAATCGAATAATCAACGTAAAACCTTCATTCACCAAACCACTCGATATACCATTATTGTTGAAACCTTAAACCGACGCACTCTTGATGGTACTCTCCTTCAATGTTTGGAATAGGATGAGATAACAAAGGCCTTGGAAGAGGTACATGAAGGAATTTGTGGAACTCATGCAAGCGGTTCGTCACTAGCTAAGAAACTCTTGCGCACTGGATACTATTGGCCATCCATGGAAAAAGACTCCTACTACTTTGTCAAAAAGTGCAAGAAATGCCAAGTTCATGGAGACCTGATACATGCAACAGCACAAGAATTGCAACCAATCACAACACCATGACCTTTTTGTCAATGGGACCTTGACCTTGTGGGTAAAATCCATCCATCTTCATCCAATGGCCACGAATTCATTATTATCGCCACCGAATATTTTACAAAGTGGATCGAAGCTGTTCCACTTACCCAAGTTACCGGCAAGCAGATCGCCTCATTCATCCTCAATTACATCATATGTCGGTATGGTGTACCCATGTCCATCATCACAGATAACGGTCTTCCTTTCAAAAAGCAAGATGTCTGTGAACTCAGTGAGAAATTTCACATCCAACACCGCTTTTCCATGCCCTATTACCCACAAGGAAATGGTCAGGTCGAAGCATCGAATAAAAACATATTGAGGATCCTAAAGAAGACAGTCAATGATGTCGGTCGTGATTGGCATGTTCAATTGAATCCAGCACTATGGGTGTATCGAACTAGCATTTGAACCCCTACAGGAACAACTCCCTACTCATTGGTCTATGGTGCAGAAGTTATTTTACCTATTGAGGTTGAGATACCATCACTACGGGTTTCCTTGCACAATCTCATTGATGATGAAGCATATAGAGTATCCTGTCTTCAAGACTTAGAGCTACTTGATGAGAAGCGACAAGCTGCATACAATCACCTCAAGGCCTATCAGCAGCGCATGAGCATAAGCTATAATCATTGAGTTAGACCTCGTACATTCGAGGTAGGTGATCTTGTTCTTTGAGAAAATCCTCGTAACCAACCCAACCGCGAACATCACGGAAAGTTTGAATCAAACTGGCTGGGTCCATATGTTGTCACTGCTGTATTTGGGTCCGGGGCATATCAGTTGGCTACTTCAAAAGGAGAACCACTAGCAGATCCGATCAACAACATGCACCTCAAACGGTTTTATACATAAGTTGCACAGAGCATCAGGCTCCCATATATACTAGCAAAAACATCAAAAAACATCCAGATAAAGGTCCTGAAGAAACATACAAAAAACATCAAAATAGTAAAGAAAAAAATCATGCATCCAAACGATGAACAACCACTTCGGTGACACCTTGGGTAAGTGCGATGGTGAAAACTTGGCAAACAGGCGCCACTTGTAAGGGCTATGGCTCCATCGTCTTTCAGGATTGTTGCGATCACATCCACTACATTCATTCATCCATCCGTCCAAACCATGGTTCGTTATTGATCTGCAAATAAGGATAGTCCTTCATGCATCTTACATCTCACTTTTTCATTGTCATGTCTAAACTGAGGGCAATGCCCTTAACCTATTGATGAAAGTGGATTCTACATTGGTTTGTGATTCATTAAGTTCTTCATTCAAAACTATCTCACAAAAATATCAAAAACATTCCAAAATCATCTCACAAAATCCACAAACATTCCAAAATTGTCTCACAAAATCCAAAAACATTCAAAATGTCTCACAAAATCCAAAAATATCAGAAAACATCGAAAATCAAACAGAAAAACATGGCAACACATTGTACATACTCATCCAAGCAGAGACCAAACAAACATTGAAAAATACTCGCACGATGATCACTTCTCAACATCGACCAAACAATCAACATCAACACTCAAACTGTCTTCAACAAGGATGCATCCTTCCTTACCAAAACAAAGACAAAATGAAGTTTTCTTTGACAAGAAAATTATGTGTTAAGCTATCAAATACTTGGTTGATTTGTGAGTAATTCATTCGTTTATATGTATTAGGTTCCTACAACATTGTTTGTGTATCTTTTGCAGATTATTCCAATGAAGTTCTGGGGCATGTACTAATGGTGTCTACGTGGGAAGTTCACTAAGCTACATGATCTTATGCAAAATGCAGTCATAGATCACTATGGCTTGCTGACTACAGCGTATACCTCGACCATATGAGCATGAACCATTCCCAAGGATCCATATTCTTTATTCTTTATGTATATACTGTTTTGTTTGCACGAACAATGTTCCTTCTTTGGTTCCTCCTCATCCAATTTGGATAAAGGTTTTTGTCTCTTGTTAAGGTGTGAACTTGTCTTAGGATATGATCAGCGCAAGATCAAGGAGGATGATCCGAATCATGCATGAATGGAGATGATCCTTGTCTGTTCTGCAAGCAATACTCTGGTCAACTTGACCCATTATATCAAGTTGTTTGTATTAACTTGCTATATCAAATCCATGTAAGAAATACTCTGGTCATCTTGAATCATTATGTCAAGATGCTTGTATTTTCTTACAACATGTTAAATCTCGACGATGAAAAATAAAGCACTATGGATTGTCATTTCATCTCATCTGTTTATATGTTGCATTCTGTTGCATATTGCCCATCCATTCACTCATTCATATGTATGATTTTTGTATGCCAATGTGAACAAAGTTAAAATGAGCAAGTTCTGCGACAATTGAGCTGGTCTTAGATACAATTGCGACCAAGTACTCTGATACATCATCAATGCATCATGCAAAGTCTAAAATACCTTGCATTCATCATGGTCATATCATCATCATTACATTTAGTTGCATTTTGCATCAAGAACATTTCATATCATTTTAGTTGGTTAAAATGTATATAGTTCATTATCATTTATTAAATGTGAGTCTTCTTATATCATTTTATCATTGCATAACGTTTAGATTCATTCATATAAACCAATTGTTCCTGGTTGTAATAGCCATTTACTATGCATTCATTTAGTGTTAGTTATCCATTATCATATTATCATCCTTTATTATCCTTTATCATGTATCATTGCATACATTCATTTATCTATTCATTAGTTAAAAAGTGGATTCATTCATCCATTATTAAGTGTCTTATTATGCTCATTTTAGGATTCATTTACAATGCATTCATTATCCCTTTTTAATTGCATTAAGGTGCAGTTATTAAACCATAAGTTATATTATCATCACATTATCATTTTTACTTAAATCATATTTTAGGCATTTAGCATCATAAAAAACCATTTGTTTCAAACATTGGTTCATACATTATAGCATATGCATTCATTTAGAAATCATCATTTAAACATTTGTACTTTACATTTTGTTTATCCACATATACATGAAATAAATCATTCATTCAAAAGCATTACATTAACATCATTGAATATCATTATCCCATCATTGTGCTAATATAAAGTACAAACTACTATCTATACCATCACAAATCATCATTTTTGTTATGCACACATAAAGCATCATAGCATTGCATACATCAGGCATTCTATCCCACAACATCAAAATGCACACACACACACACACACACACACACACACACACACACACACACACACACACACACACACACACACACACGTATATATATATATACCTGCAACCACACATTAGCATCCAACATCATACAACATGCATATAGACATCATGTAAAGATAAATCATTATAACACATGCATATAGGAATCATCTCATCAACACATACATATAGCAAAGTACAAGTATCCATCTAAGCATAAACTCCATACATATAAAAAATGCATATCATCAAAAAATGGGGATCTCCTCATATATATCATCTCATGTATCAAAGTACAATGAAGTCTACGAAAATCGGCTACTAAGAGCCATCTAAGATACAGTCCAAAAATAACAATGATAACATACATGCATGCAAAATGCTCTCTCAGATGCCACTCTGACTAGATGCTACACCACCATCACCACCTGCTCCACCACTAGTCCCCACACCATCCGATCTATCTCTTCGTGGAGGCCCCATCAAACCCCCACTAGCTCCTACACCCCCTGACCTATCTCTCCGTAGATGACCCACCACACCCCCACTACTCTGCATCCTCTGAGATCACTATGATTTGGCCTGTTGCATCTATGAATAGCTCAGTGCTTGCTGACTAGCTGGCACTACCTACTCATATAGACCCCGCCAATAATCAACCTCTCCACCTACTCTCTGTACCTCCCTTGCCAATGCCTCCACATACGGCCCCTATCCCTGTACTCCCTCCAAAACCCTCACTCTCTCCTGCAACTGGACCACCCTGTCAACGACCTGATCTCTCTCCTGCAACACTATAGTCAACTCTGACTCTCGTGCAAATAGCTGCACATCTCTCGCTACAACCTCTGCCTCCAAATCCTCCACCCGTGTCTCGGCTGTTGTCAATCAAGTATGCAAATGTGCTAGTGTATGCTCCCGAGGATCACCACCCCCTGTCGCTCCCTCCCCTGTCTCTATAGGTGCCTCTCCAGTGGCTCCCTCCCCTCTGTCCATCGGTATCTCCCTCTCCATACCTCGACCACCTAATCTAATACATGTGCGCTAACACGCACGGTCCCCAGGCAAATCGGGTCCCCTCTGTCATAATCTGCTCTATAACCTATCCCCACCCAACAGCTAGACCATGCGACCGCCTACCAGGACATAGTAGCTCTCCCACGATCCCAGACAAAACTGCTGGTAATGGCTCGTACAACGTCGCGATATCCTCCCAGACTATGGAGTCGTCATCAATGAACATGTCCTCATCGAATAATCGCTGCACCGTTAGAGTCCCCCATGATCTATCATATGTAACTAGCTCACCCCGAATGGGAATATGTAGGATGCGCCATACATCCTCCAGTGTCACTGTCATCTCCCCCTATGCTAGGTGAAATGTGCACGTCTCACTATGCTAGCGCTCTGCCAAGGCTGTAATCAAACCGTGATTCATCCGAATCACAGATATATGCATCACATCATACAACCCAGTCGCTGCAATGCAATCAATCTCGACCTCTGTCAGTCGATCGCGTAACCCCTAGGTAGCATGATGTCTCTCGCGCAACTGTAACACGTGTAGATCCTCCTGCACACGGGCATTAATCAATCATCATCAGTTGTTTTGTTTTCAAACTTTCTTAAGTTTAAACCTAGACTATCAACATATACTTTTATCAAGTATCTTTGGGTCTCAATAGGTAAACAATCATGGCACACCTAGACTTCAACAGATATTTATCATAATGACCTAAGTCTCATTAGGGTTGCTATGGTTCAAAACAACTCTCACTTCACATCCCTATTCATCCATCATTGGCATCGGGAGATTTTTGTTCACACAAACTGGTGCATCTATTTTCCTCAACAAATGTGCTACTTCCTAAACAATAGCGCTACTTCCTAAGCAAAAGCATTAAACCCCTAACACAAACGCTTAATCAACCCTACAAAAGCGCTCAAATTGCAAAAACGCTACAAGACCTACGCAATAGTGCTGCTTAAAGACAAAAACGCTCAATTGACCCCTCAATAGCGCTAAACAAACAATAACGCTTAAACATGCATACAATAGCGCTTATATTTTCACAAGTGCTCAAACAACAGCCCCATAGCACCATTGCGGCACAAAAGCGCTAGTTAATTGGACAAAAGTGCCAAAACATAGTTTCAGCGCTCTTATCCTGACTCAACTTGGACTCAGCAAAAAACATGACAAAAATGCGTAAAATTCAAAATTTCAAATTTGCGTACCGTTGGTCCGTAGTCGTCTGGCTGTTGGAATCGCCAAACTCACTCGAAACGGTGCTCTACAATGGGTACCGACATTCTGACTGCTGCTCACTCCTCCAAAATGTCACTGTTAGAGCTCTGAATTCACTATGGTCACGGTAACAAATGACCCTGTTTTCACCCCTTTCCCCCCATATAAACCCTTCGCCGTCATCGTAATTTTCCCCCGCTGACCGCCGTGGTCCCCGTGAACTTCTTGAGCCTCCCATTTCTCCATTTTATCTCCAGTTTCTTCTATTTTTCACCCGTATTGCTCACTTCTTTTCTTCTATCACCCTGCCAATTTTCATTCTTTTTCTAGAGATTGCCCGATTTTTCAAAAAATTTCGGCCCATCTCTCAAGGGGGCATACCACCCACTAAATTAACATTTATGGGGCACATTTCTTCGCACCTATTTTTCTTTCTTTGAAACGATACGATAAACTGCACCGTCTCAAAGATGGGCAAATGTAGTCACATAAATCTGTCCAGTTTAATTAAATAAATATTTGCTATTTATTTGATTAAAAATCCACTAGCCATCAGTTAATTAAATTAAATATTTAATTAACTCATCTTCAAATATTCTCCTATTAATTAAATAAATTATTCAATTTATTTTAATTAATTCATTCAACCAAAATCACAAATCAATTAAATGAATAAATACTATTTATTTAATTTAATCCCCTATTCCTCTTTTAAATAAATTAAATCAAACATTTATTTAAATCATTTATCCCCCCCCCAACTTGCATTTTCATACAAATGCAACTTGCACACATTTATTGAAATAAATTAATTTATTTTAAATAAAAATCCTATTTTCCCTCACCCACCAAACCCACTTGCAAATCTAATCCCCTTCTAGATTCTTCTAACCCCCTCCTAATTAGCCTAATCCATCCCCTAATTATTGTCACATTCCTAAACAACTTGGAGTCACTTCTCGAGACTTCAAAGTCTTTGAAAAACATTTAATGCTTTATGTGTTCAACAATTTAACCTCCAAAGTCTTCCAAAACCACTAATGGCTCTTACATGACCATTTATGGTTATTTCAACTTACACTCATGTGTCTCCTCAAGCATTTATTGCTTTGACCATGGTTATCCCTTTTGCCTTTGCACAAGAGTTTATCCATTGGATAAAAGCTTTATTCTTTTAATAAAGAATTTATTCACTCAACCCAACCTTGACCCTAACCCCCAAGTTAACTCCTAGGTCATGTCAAACATTTAATGCTTATTCCCTCTCCTCTCAACCTATCTCACATTGACACTTGTCATCTTGGGATTGGGTTGAAAGCCCTCACATGGATTGAATTTCATTCAATCCCGACCCTTGTTGAGATTACTCAATCTCAACCATCCATTGCTCCATTTTACCTATAAATAGAACCCATTTCTTCATAATCCAGATCCTGAAAACTTGTATGCATTTAATCTATAGTGAATTTTAGAGAGCATTTAGCATAAATCACTAATATATTGTTATCTTGGACTAAAATAAATCTTAGTTCTTTTTCATAATATGTTTAATTAGTTTGTTTTACACTTGCATAGCATAAGCTTGAGATCATCTACAATCTTGAATCTCCATAAGCATCCATAGTGCAAAAAGCTGCTGAGAGCTACACTATTTTGGAACTTGGAGAGGAGAGGAACAAACGAGGAGCTAAGAACATGTTAAGAGGCATTTGGAGATGCCTTCTTATATTTGTGTCATTTATTAAATATGTTAGCATGATCTTAGTATCTCTTTTGATATGCCTGCTTAGGTTAATCTTTGGTTGAATAACACTGACATTAATCCTGTTTCTTGTTGTTTTTGGTGTGTTTGTCCTTTTTGCAGAGCATCAATTTATGTTTGCACCGATTAAATATCAGGTGGTCTATTAAACTCACAACGATTGATATCGGGTGTTAAGGATAGTGTTCGAAGTATTAAATATAATCATACACCGTTTGGCATACACCGATAATTATTGGGTGTTAAATATACACCGGTTGGTTAATAAAACGCCATACACCATTATAGCGAGGGGGCATGATCAAGTGATGTCTTGATTGGCCATGTCCAAAAGACATGGCCGGTCAAGGCATCACTTGACCGTACCCAGCCCACTATATATGTCAAATGGTATGTGTGGGAATGGACATTGAAATTTATAAATGCTCCTCTCTCCTGCCACACAAAAGAAGATAATCAGATTCATATAATAATTCAGTAATAGATAAAACAAGATAATACTAAGTAGAATATAACTTGCATATTGAATGTAAATTGAACATCATTTACAGTGAGCAAACTTAGAGGTTGTAGTATTCTAAAGGTTTGTTTCGAGTGGAGAATTGGAACTTGAGTCCTCGTGGGGTTTGACCATCCTTCACAATGGTTCAACTTTCCTCCTCTACAAGATATACGTACATATAACTTTCTACTAAAATTCATACTCTCAACATGAATTGTACTTTGCTCATTTTTGCAACAAATCATTTCTATCACAATGGGTTCATAAGCTCACCATAATTTTGAGCTAGTAAGAAGGAATGAGTACAAGGCTTCCAATAGACATCTTTGGTTTGCTCCATGTCTCACTAATCAAAGAAAGATAAAAATATACAATGATAAAGTGAATCTCTTATTTAGCAAAGCTAGAAATGTTTCCATTAAGGTGATATTTATGCTCTATAATCACAACCTCTTCCAAATGTGATTTACAACTAGAGACTTTTATAAACATAGAAAGGTAGATTTCTGTAAAGCATAATGCATGAAATTTATATTTTCAAATTACACAAACATTATTTTATTAACTTAATGATGATATTTTTTTAATGTTATATAAAAGCTGAAAATAAATTTTCCTCTTGCTAGCATTATTCCATAGAAAACACAAAGCACCTAAAGCTAAGCAACAATACTCTACTCTATTTGAGAAAATGGCTTTGAAACCTTGCTCTTTAGAAAATGACACCATCAAATTTTAAACATTTACATAAAGCAAAGACGAGTTTTAAAATTCATGGAGTCCAAAACAAACCACTAAGCGCGTCCCACTTCGACGGATCCTCAAAATTTAAAATACAACCAATCAGCAATCGAACAGGGATATCCAATGGTCACAATTCCATCTTGGCATTCGCCCCGGATCACCAGAGATCCAACGGCCAAAAAGGCTGGGGATTGTGAAGCATCTCCTATAAAACACACGGCTGGCAATGATTAAATCAGATCAAAGCGGGGCATTTGAGAGCAATTTTTGGTTGAAGGGTTTCAAAGTTGAGCAGTCGATCGAAGAAAGATGTCTGGAAGAGGCAAGGGCGGTAAGGGGCTCGGCAAGGGAGGAGCGAAGAGGCACAGGAAGGTCCTTCGAGATAACATTCAGGGTATCACCAAGCCTGCCATCAGGCGTCTGGCCAGAAGAGGAGGCGTCAAGCGTATCAGTGGTCTTATCTATGAGGAGACCAGAGGTGTGCTGAAGATCTTCTTGGAGAATGTCATAAGAGATGCTGTTACATACACTGAGCACGCTCGTCGCAAGACTGTTACAGCCATGGATGTTGTGTATGCCCTAAAAAGACAGGGCAGAACCCTCTATGGCTTCGGCGGTTAGATATGCTGCTTTTACTTTTTATTTATTTTTGGTGTTTTTCAACACCACTTCCTTGATGGAACTGTCTGTTCGATGCCTTTACTTTGAGCAGGGCTGGTTTACCAAAAAACTGGTAATTTTGTTATATATTTGAAATAAAAGTGGGGTATAATTTTGAGTTCGTTCTGAGTATTGCTAGTTTGGAAAAGTTACGTTTCCCGGTTTTTACTGATGCAATTCTAAAGAATGTGCTTGAGTTCGTGTGAATCGGTAAATGCAGTTAAGGGAGAGCTGCTGTATGGGGATGCAGAGTCTAGGGAGGGTTTCTATTTAGGGATCCCCTTGCAGACAAGTGGGGTTGCTGGGGTTACTAGATAAGTACTGTTATATAATTACAACAATTGCTATTTTTTCTTTTCTTTTCTTTCTCAAAAAGTTTAATAAGAGTTAATAAACTGCCATGAGATCTGACCAAAACAGTAAACACATAACAACTATAAATAGACTGACTGTTGAGCATGGACAACTGCAAATAGACTATAGAGTATAAACAACATAAAAAGATGCAGTATAACAACATGAAATGCAGTCTAACATGATGTAGGGCAGTCCAGAAAATACAATTTTACAAGCCCTACAATGTCATAGATATCTGTCTGGAACAATAAATACAATACATAGCACCAGCAAATATGATGTAGGGCAATAAATACAATACATAGCACCAGCAAATATAATGTAGGGCAGTCCCAAATTAAGTGCAAGTCTTACACGACACAGAAGGGGAACACCATTATAGTTTAACAAGCCCTACTATGACACAGAAGGGGAACATCCTAGCAAAACATAGAAGGAAACAACAATCGTCTTTGCAAGAGATGCATAAGACTTTAAGCTATACAAATATGTGGACAACATTGTAGTTTAACAAGCCCTATAAATTGGTATTTACAATCGAATCCACAAGCAATCACTGAATATCTGCATGTAGCTTGATGCATTGGATTTGGGAATCTGTCTTTGGAATATGCCTGTCGCTGAGAAGAAAATATGGAACAACTGAGACAGTAAAATAACAACAATCATCTTTGCAAGAGATGCACAAGACCTCAAGCTATACAAATTTCTTTCTTGCCGAGCAGCGGGTCAACTTGACACTTAATGCATTGGATTTGAAAAATAGTTGTGAAGTTTTTGAAATCTGCCTGTAACTTGATGCATTGGATTTGAAAAATAATTGTGATGTTTTTGAAATCTCCCTGTAACTTGATGCATTGGAATTTGCCTGTAGCTGAGAGTAAAATATGGAATAAGTGAGACGGTTAAATATGTGAAAGGAAAGTTTTAGTAATACAAATTTGTGATGGTCTTCGTAGTTTTTAAAAACTGTTTTACATAAAAAAAAAATGTGTTTCATATCTGCATCCTTATGGTAGAAGGGACAAACACCAAGCATCTAATCTTCTAACACCACTAGTTGGGTTTTGCATAAATTTTAAAATTTTTGATTTCCAAATTTGATCAAAGATTTAAGTACAATTTTTTTTTAGTAAATTTGTGCGTCCATCTGGTTTTCAAGCGCATTCATTTGTAATTACCGAACATTTGAATCTTCTAACCACTAATTGTGTTTTGCATTAATTTTTGATTTCCAAATTTGAACAAAATGTTTAGTCAGTAAATTTGCACTTCCATTCCATCTGGGGTTCAAGCGCATTCATTTCTAATAATTTAAATTCACGTATCTCATTTGTAGACTTGTCTTCCAACATTTAATTTCCCATTTTCATTCAATTAATTTTGTTATAGGGGAAACGACCCAGTAGTTGAGCATGTTCCAATTGTTGTGAGGGTTGTTGATACCTTTTGTTCCAAAAATTGAACAAATAAAACCTATTGTTTGAAACAAAAAATATCAATTTTTGTTAGGAAATGTACCAACAATTGTTAGGAAATGTACCAATAGTTGTTAAGAAATGTACTAATATTGTAAAAAGTAACCAATCAGGTGATGCCACATCGGCTGCACAACTATTGGGGTCTCTAATGCACGCCTATTGGTCTCACTTTTTTTTGGGGCTGTTTTGGACACCTTGGCAAAAAGCATGCTGATGTGGCATCATATTTGATGATGTGGCCCTGAAACCTTAGTTATAAGCAGGGGACTTGCCAAGTAAGCTGCTGTAAAAAAATCGGAGTGATTTGAAATTTCCAAGTAGGATTTTGAGAAGCGTGAAGTTAGGGTGCACGACTACTGGGTCCTTTCCCCTATTTGGTTTATCTCATTCATGATTTGGGACTTTAAAAAATAGCTCTAAAAAAATAGAGCTCAATCTGCAATGTAGTACAGTTCAGCTTAAAAATTTAAGTTTTTAAATTGAAGGTAGGTGGTGGTCCCATGATTAGTGTAGTTCAGTTAAAAAGATTTAGCTCGGTTAATTTTTGGAATATTTTAAAGCGGGTGATCTAGGTGGTGGTCCCATGATTAGTGTAGTTCAGTTAAAAAGATTTAGCGCTCTTAAATTTTCAAGGTTAATTTTTGGAATATTTTAAAGTGGGTGATCTCATGAAATTTGTAGTGCATTTCAGCTTAAAAATTTAAGTTTCTAAATTGAAGACAGCTGGTGGACCCATGAATAGTGTAGTTCATCTGAACAAAATTGTGTCTACCTTTGTTTTGTTCAATTTTAACAATGAATTTTGACTGAATTATACAGGAATTGAATAAAATTCTTGTCATTTTAATTTTAAAGAATCTTTATAAATAGATGTTGAATGATCTATTAAACTTTTTATTTTAGATTTCATATACCAATGACAATGAAATTTTAAGCTGAACTACACTATTCATAGAACCCAACATTCATTCTAAATTTTAGATGAATTTTCTATAAATAATTTTAAAATAACTAATACAGATCCAAGTTAAGTAAATTATTGGTGTAAAACACTAAACCATCAAAATTCCGAATGGTTGCACGTATTAGACAGTAGTGGTGCTATCAGTAATCCATACCAACTTTACCATTCAAATGCAAGGCAGGAGTGGAAGAGACGCTGGCCATTTCAAACTATTCAATGTCATAATTTGTTACAATAATCTCACTTCATTAGATTTTAACTATTCTTGACTTTTTTATAACTTCATATTTGTCAATGTTTTTGATAATATTAAGTAGCAAAAACAAACCTTTAACAACTCATTATTTTGAGATCAAAAAAGTATAGAATGAATAGATTATAAAAAAAACAAGGAAAGTAACCAAATGCTTCTAGATCAAAGAAAACAACAATATCATTGTAATGGAACATTAAATTCTGAAGTTTATATTTAAATGAAAATTGAGCACAAGCATAAATTCATGAAATTGTTGCACTATAAAGAGTAAGTGCAAAGATTGCTAATGTCATACAAATTTTTATTTAAATGTCATACAAAATTTATCTTGAATATGTACAAACAATAAGCTAAATCATTTTTCATTAGAAATTGATTGAGATATCTTAAGCATTGCTTGTCCGATAGAATTAAGGGCAACAACTAGGTTCATTTGCACATTAACTTTCTATTCTTCCAACTTGATCAACTTTTCATCATTTGGTTCTTCCTTTATTTAATCGTCATTCCATTAAATAATTCTCTTTTCCATGGCATTTCATATGACCCTCTTCAACAAGCTACAATGTAGAAACAACCAGCTTGTTGTTTTCAAGAATAATGTCTTTTGGTTCTTCCTTTATTTGATCGTCATTCCATTAAATAATTCTCTTTTCCATGGCATTTCATATGGCCCTCTTCAACAAGCTACAATGTAGAAACAACCAGCTTGTTGTTTTCAAGAATAATGTCTTTCATTCTTGTTGTTTTCAATGTTGACTTCCGTTTTTTTACCTATGTAGCCTTTTTCTATTTCGTTGTCCATGTGTATTGATCCCGCTGCATTCATTACATCAGATTCATCCATTGGAGCATTTTCATTTGGAGAAGATTTTTTGTCACTGGATGTATAATTATAGTCAGAAGGATTTTTTGTCACTGGATGTATAATTGTAGTCAGAAGAATCAATAGTTATATTTCCTAGATCAAGAACTCTATCAGTCTCAAACTTGATCTCCATTGCATCCATAAGTTCATTCAAAAAGTTTAGTGGAAGTTTCTTTTCTACTCTTTCTCTACTCGTCATACTCCAATAGCTGTCATGGCCAGATGGAATATGCAACTCATAATCTCTTATCATTTTATAGTCTAGCAAAACATGCTTCAATTGATCTTGACATTGATTTGTTGTTCAAAAGACACCATGACGAGAACACTACTCTTGCACAATTTTCCACTTTTTAGTAGATGTTGTAGCTTTCTTCATTGGCCCATCGTTGAAAAGTGTGTATTTATCATTGCGCTTTGATTCTATAAGGATTATAGTATTTGAAATACTCCAACATGCCCTTCCTTTCTGTGTAGTAGGAACCATAGGTGTTTTATCTTGAACTTTTTATTGTTTCTCAAATGGAGTATAGGTGTATACTTCTTCATTTTCTCTTTTTGCACTTAGAGGAAAATCAGTGTTAATTGATTCATTCATTGTTTGAGTACTTGGAAGAAAACCAGTGGTGAATGATTCATTCATTGTTTGAGTGCTTGGAACATAATCGACAAATTCATCAACTATGGAATATATGTCATCATCTTGTATGTCATTTTGGGACAACATTGTTGTAAACCTCCTTAACCCATTCTTTGTAGGAATTGGGTGATGCAAATTCCTATCCATGCTAATTGCAACAAATATATTTTGCTTCACACTGCAAATAAACATTCAAAAATTATAATGTTTAGTAAGTAGATTGTGTTGATAGACATATGTTGCACAATAGATAATTAGTAAAAACTACATGTAGACTCTGCCGTTTGTGTCTTTCTACGTATCTATTATAAAAAAAATTAATATCTTACACTAAGCTAACAACCTATTATGTCACTCTATGAGTCTATTATCAAAATATTACAATAACCCTGAACAAACAAAGCTGCATTCATATTTGAATCCTTAAAAACACTTCAAAACTCACAAGCTTCGCTATAGGATTGTATCATATCTATATCCAATTCTGAGACACAAATAAATGTATTTATTTCATTTTGTATTTGCACACCTATCTGGTATTGGGATACCTGTGTCTTAGCACGGAAAAAGTATCCAAAAACTCTGATTTTAATTTCACATGTCTTTATATGTAAATTGAATTGTTTTCTTAAAGATAAAGAACCTAAATAAAGTTGTTTTCCCTGGTTAATAGCCTACAAGTGGACTTATTATTAATATTTCATTTATATGTCTTTTCTGTACAACAAACAATGGGATAGAAAAGAGGCTCAATGTTGATCATGGTAATTATTTTAGCCTATCTACACAGGGCTGACCTATGATTCATATGCTGGTGACATAACATAAGCTTTGCTTTTACCTAGACAACTGTGCTATGCTATAGCTATACACATCTTCACGTGCCACTACCTTTGGTTTGAATGTTGAAATAACTTAACCATAGTTGCAGACTGAGCACTTTCCCCTCAACACACAATATTTGGTGTTTGTCAGCATCAAAATCATGCATGATTACAAGAAGCAATGTAAAATTGTTTTATGCAACAAATCATGGGTGGTCCAAGTTCAAGATAGATCAATGCTTGTTGTTTGTTGGCATTAAAATCTTCTTTTTTTTGTTAGCTCGAACCTTGATCACTGTGTGACAATCTATTTCATAGAAATATATTCACCTCATTTCTTTGGGCACTAGACTAATACATTGAACAAGTCTTGTTCTTAGGTAGGCTCATCGTAGGCCAAAAAAATTAATTAGTAGATCAAGGATCAAGGGCCCCTTGACAATTAGTACTCATTTTGAGTTACACTGTCATTTTAAAATACACTAAATTCCATTGTAGTGTACATGCAATGCAAGATAATGGGATTGATTTTTGGTATTCATTATACACTCGAACTGAATGATGTCTTGCTTAAATGCTTTGGAAATGCAAGATATCTGAGCACTTATTGTTTGCATCTGTTTCCATTCATATAATATTTGTTATACGGGCTAAACTGAGGATGTCATGTTAACAAAGGATCATTTACTTATGATTGATGCGAGTGTTGCAAATTCATTATCATTTAGTTGAGGATCCATTGCAATGGAAAAAATTAAGACCTTGCATCAAAGGATGTTGGCACTAGTGTTGGCTATTGTGCAAACCTTGAAAAATTCGTTTCCAAAATAAAAATAAAAATTCATACCATGTGGGATGAACAAATATGCTTATTTGTGATGTAAGAAACATAGTTGTAGCTCCCTTGATGGCCCTAAGGTTTTGCATACATATTCATCGATGACATGTCAGCACTCAAATTGTTGTTCTCAATTCCTGCTGCAAACAAATCAAGTGAATCAACAACAATGTTTTACCTTTCTATTCCTCTCATGATGGATGATGATGATGTTAATTATTATTTGGAGTCTTTTCCAATGTGGAGATGAATGATCTTGCGTTTGAGTTATAACCACTACCTTGTATAAATCGCACATCCTGGCATAATTATTGGATTGTTCTCTAATATGTTGACTCTAGAGAACAAAAATTTCTTCTTTGCAGTTGTGGATGATCTCTTTTGGTATTCAAGGATGGCTTAAAGAGTTCCCATCAAAATTCAGCTTTTGTTGAGAAATTGTGGTTTCTATTTGCCAATCTCAGTAAATTGGATCATCAAAGATTTATAATGAAAAGGAATTCTCTAGGCCCTGTAAATAGCTAATTCTATAATGGTTGAAGTATTGAGAATGGTTGAATAGCATTTTGATGGTGGATTAGAACTTTGAATTTGAGTTGTCTTTCTATACACTGGCAAAATTGTTCCAGTGTCTAGTTCTGGTTATTGAAAATTTTGTAGTTCTGTGATATCCACATGTTCCACTAGAAAAAATTGTGTCCCACTATGAAGATAGTTTGTATCATATTGCAATATTCCACAATAAATCAAATTAAATTGCATAGTTTCTAGTCAATCCACATTGACCCGAGTATTTCTCTAACTTCTAGGCATGGGGAGATAGGGGAAAACACTTGCATTTTCTTCATGCTTCATTCTAACTTCCAGGCATGGGGAGATAGGGGAAAACACTTAAATTTGCTTCAAATTTCATTCTTTTCTCTTCCATATGCTACTTTTGATTCCCCTTCATCTCACATCAACCATATCACACAGTTCTCTTCCCTCTTCACATAAAGATGGGGAGGATGATGTATAATGGATAGACTAATCCTGAATATCTACGAGTTTGCTATCAGTTTTAAAATAGGATTTTTATTGTGTCTACATTATCTTGAGGAAATGTATCTATCATAAGTAATTAGGGGAATTATCCCATTTTTTAATAGGGATTTTTATTTATTAGCATTGGTGGGTTGCTAGAGAAGAAAATGATGGTCTGCGGAAAATATTGTATTAGAATATAGGCTAACCCATAAATAAAGGTGTAATCATTGTGGAAATCTTTTTTATTTTTTTGATATTTTTAGTTTTATTGCTCATTCTCTATAGGTGTAGCTAAAACAATTCCTCTCTATTCATAAAAATATGCATTAACATAAGATTATACAAAACCATACTATTCATTTATGCAGTGTAAATCGTGAAATGCAATCCTTTATAGAGCTCATCGGTAGTAGCATCAACCTCTCTCAAATAAAAACCACTTGTCTACCATCAACTTCCCCCCTAAAAATGATTCTCTCCAGAAGTCAGACAAAATATTATATCTAAAAACCCATTAGCCTTAAATGTTAAATCATTTAATAGCCTTGTATGGATGTGTCTTCCATAGAAACTATATCGATAAGGGGAACCCATGAGTGGTCTATAAATGAAGTATGTCAGGTGTCAAACAGATTAAGATGAAGTTTTGCAATTCAATGCAGGCATGTGAAGAAAAACAAAGCCCTTTAAACTAACTGATCAAGTATATTTGATTGATAGGTCTCAACGAAATAATCTATTACAAGGTATCACAAGCCTAATATTGGAAAACAATTTTTGAAAACAAATTGAGTACCAAAGTTTTTTAATCGATATTTCATATCACAACTAGGGCTCATAATACATAGATAGACGATCCCTTTTGGTCTGCCATGTACAACTACCAAATGGCCATAATTTTTCAAAATTCTAACAATGAGCCAGTTTATTTTGCACCAAAATTTCAGCAACTTAAACCATAAAATAGATTTGATGATTAACAATTAACGCATTAAACAACACCACACCAATAACAAACATGACACCAATATTTTTCATGTGGAAAACCTGGTTAAGGGAAAAACCACGGTGGGAACCTACCCACAATGAGATAATAACCTGTTAGGAGTAAATGTGAATATTAAAATGGGAATGCACATGCATTTAGGCACATTGCCTAGAGCTCACTGCTCAAAATAAGAAACACAGAAAGGATACAACCTTAAGGGAAGACTCACTGCCTTATAAGAAGTCTCACTAACTTACACAAACTTTCAGACTACAATCCAGATCATATGAACTATGAAAATAACATCTCCATATGCTTGAGTACATTCCGGTTAAGCATATAGTCTGCTCTGCAACACTTCTTTTCTCCTTCACACTTCCGAAAGATCAAATCACTTTCTCGCACATTCAACTTGATCATCCACTCACATATACAATGCAGACACTCACATACATACATCTTACATGATTATTACATATATTTATACAAGTCATCAACCTATATTTCAAGTTCGGCTAAACCCTCAATACAAATTACAAAATAATATCCTCATATGTTATAAAAATACACACGAATGAAAACTATGTCGGCTAAGACATAGTCTGGACCCAAATCAATACCGTAAACATGCAACACCTTCAACAATCATGCCTTGATCATTCGCAACACGCTACAACCACCAAGAATATCACATAACACGAAGAACATCACTAGACAAGTAAAATATTCAATAACGCACACAATAATCAATGCATACCACCAATACATATAAAACACGATCAAAAGACATTCACGAGCAATGTGAATTGCATCACAACAACCACAACAACTCGAATCATCAGAATCATCATCATCTCTTTACCGGAGCTCAAGAATCAACATAATTGATCGTCAACATGAAATATTTATTTGTGGATATCCAAATCATGAACCAAGCTAACTAAGGACACACATCAACATCTAGAAGACATTCCACACATCCGCAACCAAAGATATAGCAATTCCAAAGCAATACAAAGCACATACCAAAATTTTGGATAACACAAAGAACTACATAACATCCATAATACTGGATCTCATAGATCGATGAAATCATCATGCAGACCTCTGCAAATGGGAACGAACCATCTATAGACAATATACCAGAAACCCTTTAAATCACATCATCTCATCTGCAGTACATAGGCTAAACCAACTCATCCAATCAAACTGCAACACTGGGATACACATAAAACTTTCTAGCAATCTCTTCACCAACAATCTTCACATATGTTGACATCAATGACAACATATCAGACAATATCCAACAATTTCCCCCTTTGGCATTGATGGCAACATATGAATGTGAAAAACAATCAATGCAAAGAAAGAAATCAACTCATATAAATTTCCCTCAAAAGCACAAGGATTAGCTCCCCCTTTGACAAACAACTCAAATCTCAAAATGCTTCAGGTTTTTTCACATGCTTCTCTCCCCCCAAAATTGAACATTTGAACCACCAACATCGACACTGATTACTCCCCCTGAGTAGCAGCCACACTCATCAATCTAGAGCATAAAGATATCTCAGTAAAAGATATCTTAGTAAAGTTCACAGGACTGATGAAAATCCATGCACCTTAGTTATCACCAGGAGGGGAAATTACCCCTAACTTCTCTCTGAGATACTCAAAAGTATCTTTAGGCAAAGGCTTTGTAAAGATATCTGCAATTTGTTCCTTTGTAGATACATACTCCAATCTGACTTCTTTCTTATTCACCTTCTCTCTCAAGAAATGAAACTTGATTGATATATGATTTGTCGTGGAATGCAACACCGGATTCTAGGAAATATTGATAGCACTTGAATACAATATATAGAAATAGGCTCATCATAAATAACTCCTATATCCTTCAACATTTGTTTCATCCAAATTATCCGAGTACAATTGCTAGCAACAACAATTTATTTAGCTTCTGCAATAGATAAAGAAATAGCATTCTGCTTCTTACTTGTCCAAGAAACCAGCTTCCTTCCCAAAAAGAATGCACCACCTACAGTGCTCTTTAGGTCATCAACATCACTTGCCCAATCAACATCTGTAAAATTACTCAAAGTAAAGTCATCATTCTTAGAATACCACAAACCAAAATCAACTGTTCCTTTCAAATATTTGAATATCTTTTTTATAGCAGTAACATGAGATTCTTTAGGATCAGCTTGAAATCTAGCAACATGGCAAACAACATTCTTTATATAAGGTCTAGTTTGAGTCAAATATAATAAACCCCCAATCATAGATCTATATCCAATCTGATTAGCTTTCAGAGAGTCATCATCCTTTGTCATCTTACATCTGGTCACCATAAGTGTACCAACAGGTTTAGAATTTTCAAAACCAAATTTCTTCAGCACTTCCTTTACATACTTAGACAAAGAAATGAAAATCCCTTTATCAAACTGAGTAGTTTGCAATCCCAGAAAGAATTTCATTCCACCAATCACAAACATTTCAAATTCATTCTGCATCTTTTCAACAAATTTCTTACATAGAGTATCATTTCTACCAAAGATAATGTCATCAACAAAAATTTCAACAATCAAGATATTGTTCTGATCAATCTTGAAATAAAGATTACTGTTAGTAGTATCTTTATTGAATCCAAGCTTCATCAAATACTTGTCCAATTTGGCATACCAGGCTCTAGGGGCTTGCTTCAATCCATACAA
Organism: Cryptomeria japonica; assembly: GCF_030272615.1. Classification (NCBI taxonomy): domain Eukaryota; kingdom Viridiplantae; phylum Streptophyta; class Pinopsida; order Cupressales; family Cupressaceae; genus Cryptomeria; species Cryptomeria japonica. The sequence goes on along the minus strand of NC_081407.1, from coordinate 798,215,567 downwards.
TGCTTTCTTCAACTGACAAACCATGTTTTTTTCATCTATCAGCTGAAATCCATCTGGTTGCTCAATGTAGACTTCTTCCAATTCTCCATTAAGAAAGGCTGATTTGACATCTATATGATAAACCTTGAAATATTTGTGAGCAACAACATAGGCAAGAAATAATCTAACAACTTCAATTCTAGCCACCGGAGCAAAAGTCTCTTCATAGTCAATTCCTTCCATTTGTGAATAACCTTTACAAATAAGTTCAGCTTTATTTCAGACAATTTCACCTTGTTCATTCAACTTATTCCAGAATACCAATTTAGTTCCAATTACATTTTTATTCTTAGGTCTAGGAACAAGAATCCATGTATTATTTTTCTCAATCTGATTCAATTCTTCTTCCATAACTTTTATCCAATTTTCATCTTTGCAAGCTTCATCAACATTCTTAGGCTCAATCTTATAAATTAAACAAATTTCTTCAGCAAGTCTTCTTCTAGTCATCACCTTTATTCTTATCACCAATAATCTGATTTTCTGAATGATTCAACCTTACATACCTAGGAGTTTTAGGAGTTTCTTGAATTTCAGGTTCTTGAACTCTTTCTTCTGCATTAACATCTACGATTTCTCCTTTATTCTATGTATTTTTTGGATCAACTTGAACTTGATTATGCACTGGCTTCCCTTTATTTGAACTAGCATCCTGATCATCAGAAGCATATCCGCAAGATCTAATCTATCTTATATTACCTTCATCAACCTTCACATAAGCACTTTCAACCATTTTTCTCAATCTTCTATTATAACATCGATAATCTTTACTTTTACTAGAATAACCAAGAAAGATTCCTTCATCACTTCTAGCATCAAACTTTCCAAGATCTTCATTTCTTTTGATATAGAATTTACTACAAAAAATTCTGAAATATCTAACAGTAGGAGCATGACCAAACCATAACTCATAAGGAGTCTTACCAGTATCAACTTTGACATTTACTCGGTTAAGAGTGTATACAACAATGCTCACAACTTCTCTAAAAAATATATGTGGAATATTTCCTTCAATCATCATGGGTGTAGCAACTTCTTGAACTGTTCTATTCTTCCTTTCCACAACACCATTCTATTGCAGTGTCCTAGGAGCAGATAACTGTCTCTTAACTCCGTACTCTTCACAGTATGCATTAAACTCACTGAAAGTTAATTCTCCACCTCTATCAGATCTCAAGCACTTCAGCTCCATTCCAGTCTCAATTTCAACTCTAGCTTTGAAAATCTTGTACTTCTCCAACACTTCAGACTTATCCCTTAGAAAATTAACCCAAATCATTTTTAAATAGTCATCAAGCAGCAACATGGAATACCTGTCACCCTGCAAGATTCTTACTCTAGAGGGACCACATAGATCAGTATGCACAAGATCCAACAATCCATTAGAATTATACCATTTTCTCTTATAAGTAACTCTTGTCCTCTTCCCTAATGACATTCATTACATACCAGATTAGAAGGGTTTATTAACTTCGGTAGATCTCTTACTGCCTGAGTAGAAGTTATCTTAACCATGCAGTCAAAATTTACATGACACATCCTTTTATGCCATAACCAACTTTCATCAATCTGATCAATCAAACAACTTTTACCACCAACATTCAAGTGAAAGATATTACCTTTAGTCTTTGTACCTGATGCATTCTCACTTCCAGAGCTACTCAATATCTCACATTTGTCATTCTTGAATTGTAAGTTATATCCCTTATCAACCATCTGACCAACACTCAAAAGATTACGCTTTAAACCTTCAAGATACAACACATCATCAATATTATGCTTACCATAAAGAGAAATAGAACCTCTACCACATATTACACAACCTTTCTTATCTCCAAATCTTACCATACCACCATCATACCTTTCCAAGTTCACAAATTTATTCTTATCACTTGTCATATGATGAGAGAAACCACTGTCAAATACCCATTCATCTTTCTCCTCAACTTTAGCAGCTAAAGCTTTCTCTTCATTAGTGTATCTTGTAGAATTTGTAGTTACAGGATCATCTTCCTTGATATCAATGAACACAAATTCATCTCCTGAATTACCCTTATCCGACTTGTCATCTATCACACCTTTATCAACAACATAATAACACTTCTTCTGATATTTAAGCTTATCTGACTTCTTAGGATTTCTATCTCTTTCCTAGACACCTTGATGCAAAATGTCCTATCTTATTACATGAAAAATATTTAAGAGGTAACTTTCCTTCATACTTACAGACACCTTTAGGCAATCTTCTGGCAATAAGTGCTTCAAGCTCCTCAAGCTCTCTTTCTTCATCTTCCATCTCTTTTTTCTCTTTCTTATATCTAGATACTCTTGTGGAACTTTCTCCCAGATCATATTTCTGCTTCCCGAAAACAATAGCTTTGAATGTAGATTCAGTCATAGGAAGAGGGTCTCCAAACTCACTCATCTCAAAAGAAACAAGCTTGCCAACCAACATATCTCTTGTCACATTTTTCACAGCCGCATCTCATCAATAGCAACAACTTTATGCTTGTAAGCAGGAGGCAAGGATCTCGACACTTTAACGACAATCTCACTATTCAAGGACTCCACCGATACATCTGATTACGCACACAAGCTCATTCACTTTTTGCATAAAAGAAGTAATATTCTCATCTTCACCCATCTTTAGGTTCTCATACTTTCCTTTCAAACTTTGCAACTTAGCAACTTTCACATGACTGTCACCTTCATGCAAGGTCTCCAACTTTACCCAGATCTCATAAGTGGTTTTAAGATCCATCACATTAGTCATTTCAGAATCTGACAAGGCACTCGACAATGCTTCCTTGACTCTAATATTGTATTCTTCTTCCTTCAGCTCATCCGGAGTAGGACAATTTTGAGGGACATTATAGACATTCTTAGTGATCTTCTAATATTCTTCTCCAATGCATCTCAAATGTACTTGCATTCAGCTCTTCCAGAGAGTGTAATTCATTCCATCAAATCTTGGACTATCCTTCTTAAAAGAAAAGTTGCCATCTTGGATCTCCTCAAGCGATCAAACTTCTTCCAAAGGATCTAGATCTGATACCAATTGTTGGCAACAATGCAGCAAACTGAGAGGGGGGGGGTCAATCAGTTTGCACCAAAATTTCAACAACTTAAACCACAAAACAGATATGATAATTAACTATTAAATCATGAAACAACACCACACCAATAACCAGGGAAAACTTTAAGAAATCCCCCCTTCGGACAAGGTGTTAAAAATTTATAAATACAATGGGGTGGTGACTTAATTGGTAGAAGAGAAAAGAAATCTTTTTTCATTTTTTGAGAGTGGTTTTTTCCTCAGAAAGGAAGATGATGTTTGAGCAAGATTGTGCATGGAGTTGCTGTGTGCTCTGTGATACCAGATGGGTGTTTTTTTTTTCTCCTATGTGAGTTTGTTTATTGTCAGAGGGGTTGTGAAAGTGAGAAGGATTGCTAGAGGGGGTGTGAAAGCCTTTTCTTATCAAGAAAGACCACGCATGGCACATCCTTTGCTTCTACTCTGACACTGGATGGTAGGGGGTGTTGGCATTACTAATATTGAAGAAACCAGTTAATCCAGTGAACCGGTATATTAGTTGAGACTTGTCATTGATGAATAACATTGACAGGTGGAGTGGTGTATCTCAGTAGCAAAGGTGATGGTTTGCAAACAACATGGAAGTAGCATCAGAGATAGATGATCAAGGTTCAATCGACTCAAGGGAAGACAAACTAAGTTCAAGAAGACCGGTGTTAAGGTCAAATCTTCAAGTTGGCTATTTTGATGATGATGAAGTCACATAAGGTGACTTAGGCAAGAAGGCTTGAAGTCCTATGCAAACTGGAACCTCATTGGAAAACAAGAAAAGAGGCTTAATGGAATTACAACAAACCGGTATCAAAGGATGAACCGGTAGTGGACAGTGCAGTGGTATACCGATAGACCAGTGAAACAGAAGGAAGATAGGTTGTCATTGTAAATCTCAGAGTGGTGATCGGTTACACAGTTGTGATGGCAAAAGGTGAGTTGGTGAGTTTGTGTTAACACCAAACTAAAGGTTGGTGAAGTCAACCTCAGTCATCATGCAGTTAAGCCATGATTATTTGCGGATTTTTTGGTTCGCATTTAAAAGACTGAACTCGACCCATAAGTTGCTATTTTTGGGGGATGTAGTGGCAGATTTGGATGATTAGTTGGCAAAATTTTTGTAGGGCGCGCAAAGAAAGAGCAGGAAGATTTTAATTTGAAATCTATCAATATTTGTGATTGCATTGATTAAGAAAAAACCTGAAGGTGACGACAAAGAGTGTATAAAGTGTTTTGAGTTAATACAAAACATTTTGATCGAAAAATTTACAAAGTGCAAATCCTGTGAGAGGCGATCCAAAGTGCAGAGTAAAGAATGAGGAAGTGCTAAATGATTTAGCAGAACTAAGTGTGTGTGAAGTAGACCTATAGAGTGCAGAGTTGAGGGTATAAGAAGAGGACCGATGTAGTGCAGAGCAGACACAACCAGTGCAGACAAAGTATGAATTTCATTATGATCTGATCAAGCTTTCAATAGCTATTCCAGCAGATCAACTTCCTGTTGCTTTCTAACCATTGCAACTCAAAATCCCTTACTAGGTGGACTTTAATAGATCCCTTTGTAAAATCCCTTAACCGTGTGACATCTTAATTGATGATCTTAAGTCCTTCAACAAGGCTACCTCTAATAGGGTAAAGGCACTAACATGCCTTAAATAAAATCCCTTAACCAGGTGGCACCTAACAATGTCTTTGTAATCTCCTAACAGGGATGGCTCCTCACTGGGCATACTCCAGAAGAGTGCAAATTTTGTGAGTTTCTACTCACACCATGGTTTTCTCCCATTTGGGTTTCCACGAGATAAATCTTGGTGTTATTGTGTATCTTTTCATGCATGCATGTCATCCTACAATAACTGTTTGTATTGATGAATATTAAGTTAGCGTAGACTTGAGTAAAAAGGTTTTAATTTTGTAAAACTAGTAAAGTGCTAATTCACCCCTCCCCTCTCAGCATCGGTTGGGACTAACACTTGGTATTAGAGCCTTTGTCCTTAGATTCAGAAGAGTTTAACAACTTAAGGAAAAATCCAAGATGATGCGAAAGGAGGGTCCTAAGTTCTCTAAGGAGAATTACACTTTATGGTGTGGTAGAATGAAGCTCTACCTAATAACCCTAGGAGATCAATACTGGAATCATGTAAACATAGAGTACAATGAACCTACAAGGGTTTTCACTACTGATCAGATCAAAGAAAGGCAAGACAACATTACAACTATGGATATGATTGCTAGCACACCATCTGATAATGAGTATGTTGAGGTTCAAGATCTGAAAAATAGCCTATGAGATGTGAAATAAGCTGAAGACTGTCTATGGAGAAGATTTTCATGTACAAAAGGCCAAGGTGTATAGATCAAGAGGCAAATTTGATGAGATGAGGATGCAAGAAGGAGAAAATATAGAACAATATAGCAGAAGAATAAAGGATGTGGTAAATTCCATCAGAAGTGCTGGAGGAAAGCTTGAAGAAGATGATGTGGTTAGCAAAATCCTGAGAACCTTGCTAACACAATATGCCATAAGGGTTTCTACAATTCAGAAACTCAGATCCTTGGGAACAGTTAGTGTTTCGCTTGACTCACTGATCAATAAGTTGACTGCCTTTGAACTAACCAACTATGATAACAGTGTACCAAAGATTGATGCTGCCTTCAAAGCTTCCATGACATCTACACCAACAAGGAGAAGAAAAGAATCCAGAAATAGTTCTACTACAAGAACCAATCATTCTGATGAGCGTGACAACCTATTATCTGAAGAACAAGAACAAGATGATATTGAAACTCTAATAGCAAGAAGGCTGCCAAGAGGAAAAGGAAAGTATAAAGATAAACTTCCCTTGCAATAGAATAGGCCACATTGCATCCAGATGTCCTAACAATGATAGGAAGGATAATTTTAGAAGCTACAAAGAAAAGAGCAAGAAGGAGTGCTATCTTGCAGAAGGAGGAGTTACCGATGAAGAATAAGAAGGATTTGATGGAGATGGAATTGCATTTGTAGTGGTAAAGGAAGATAACGCAGAGGAAAGTGGTATGGTAGTGATCTCTAGTTCAAACCAGTATGGAGACTGGGTAATTGACAATGGTTGCACTCAGCAAATGACTGGTGACAGAAACAAATTCCTCAGCATGGAGGACTATAATGGAGGAACAATGAGATTCAACAATGATGCTCCTTGTGCAGTAACAGGTAAGGGATCTATAGCCCTAAATGATAATATCCCTTACCCCTAAATGATAAAACAAATTGTGAATATGTTTATTGGGTAGAAGGGCTAAAATATAGTCTGTTAAGTGTTGCACAACTTAACAATAAGGGTTACCAGTTAGTATTCAATGAAAGAATATGCAAAATAAATGACAAATCAAGAAGTTTTATTGCTACCGGTAAACAATATAGAGGTAATATGTTTCACCTAGATACCATTGTAGGTAGTTGTCTAATGGCAAAGGTAGAAGATAGTTGGTTGTGGCACAAAAGACCGTGTCATGTTAACTTTGATAGCATAACAAAAGTCAGTAAAATGAAGTTTGTTAGAGGTATGCTTGATATTATGAAACTTGAAAATGCTATGTGTAAAGAATGCCAACTGGGAAAAGTTGACCAGGTCTAGTTTCAGAGAAAATCTTATTCATCTGAGAATGTGTTGGACTTAGTTCATATAGACTTGTGTGGTCCTATGAGGACCGGTATTTCATGTTATTTGTAGATGAATTCTCAAGAATGATGCGGGCTGTATTCTTGAAAGAAAAATCTGAAGCCTCTCACATGTTTAAGGTCTTCAAGGCTTGAGTAGAGAGAGGAACTGGTAATAATCTGAAATATCTGAGATCAGATAGAGGAGGAGAGTTCACTTCTTAAGAGTTCATGAATTACTATGAAGAACATGGGATTATTAGACAGATGTCTGCACCAGAACACCTCAACAGAATGGGGTTGCTGAAAGAAGGAACAAAAATCTGATTGATTGTGCGAGGAATCTGATGATACAGAAGGATATTCCACATATCTTTTGGAGAGAAGCAGTAAGCACTGTTGTGTATACCTTGAACTAGATACAGGTGAAGAAAGGGACAAATAAAACTCCCTATGAATTATGGTGTGGATACTCACCCAATGTGAGCTATTTCAAAGTATTTGGATGTAGATGCTATATCAAGAGGGATGAGTACTCTGGAAAGTTCGATCCCAAGAGTGATGAAGGAACCTTCTTAGTTTACTCCACAAAGAAAAAAGAATATAGGTGTTTGAACAAAAGGATCAGTAATATTGTGGAGAGTGCCAATGTCAAAGTGGATGAGTTCTCTGCAGGGATAACTTTAAGAAACCCCCCCCCCAGGCAACTATGTAAAATCCTGGAAAATCAGACATTATTTTCGAGGGGAAATTTTCATATCGATGGCGAATTTTTTTTTTTAAATGATGAAAAAATTATTTTGTATTGGCGATTTTTTTTCTAGGGTACGAAAATGCCATAAATTTCTAGCAAATAATACCTTGTTCTATGGGGAAAATATTTATTGTGGGAGGCAAATAATTATTGTTAAAAGGAACAAATATATAATTGTATGAGCGAAAATTTTTACTTCGAAGAAAAAATTATTTAAATGTATTGGCGATTTTTATCCACCGCTTGAAAATTTTTAATTTGTTTTGGTGAATATTTTGTTATTTATGGTACAATATATAATTCATTGGTGATTTCATAAATTCATTGCCATTAATAGACAAGGCACATCACATCACATCAGTACATCACATCACATAATACATTGAGTCCGGACTCTGCACGATGTATCAATAAGCGCGACCTCTTTAACACGTAAAGGGTGATACATACCTAAAATCTATCAATGATTTTAAACCGTTCAATGATCGTATATCAATGGCGAAAGTTTTATTTTGGTCCAATTTTCTGAAGAGAACATAGCTCACTAGAAAGTGCCCGGAATTGAATTGGATTCAATAGACACGTATCAAATGTCATGAATCACGATCGATAATTTCGTTCATTTAATATATATCTTTTCACTTACGACAATCCACTCTGTCCTCATGACTTCCAATGTGATACTTGCCAATTTGGTACTAGTTCATAGCTGTTTCCAATTTCGCACACTCATGCATTTATGGGAAAGATTTGTAGAGATACGAAAGATTTAAAAAAAATTATAGCAGTTAATACTGTTAAAGAAGTAATTATTATAATCAAGAGCTTCAACAATTTATATATGATCTCTGCTTCTTTCATCTTCAATTAGCCTTTGCCATTTGGTAGATAAATCATCAAAGCTCATGGTATTTTAGGTTTATAGGCTCACTGCTCAGGTTGTTTAATTTGTTAATCTGTTTTCTCAAGATGGACACTCCCATCTGCTTGAGAAGCATTTCTGCAAAGGACCAAAGGGCCTTTCTAGGCTCCGTTAGAGACCCAACCCTCCAATCAGTCTGCAAGGAGGTTGGGTCGTTCACCAATGAAGCTGTGCAGATGGTGCTGGGCAGAGAATTTCTGCGAAACAAAAATAGGTACCGTGTTAACACGGACCTTACATCCCGCTTCTTAGCATCTCTTCTGGACTTGAGAGGAGACAAGGTGGATATGCTGATGCTATTGAGGAAGGTTTTTAAGGAAGACTTCCTCGGAGACGACATTAATCTTGTCGTTCTTGCAGAAGTAGGGGTGGGGATCCCTTGGGCGAGTGATTTATCCAAGCTTCTCCAACCTGACCAAACATTGCCAGTGGCTAGGCAACCGTTTCTCCTAAACCTGAATGCAGAGCAGCTGACACATCACAGAAAATGGGCATGAATTGGCAGGGACTTCCTCCAAAAATGGTTCCTCCTGGACGACTTTCCAAACTACATGTGGCTTGAAGAATTCTCTCAGCTTATGCTGTCTGAAGAATTCTACATGGAAGGAGGGCCAAATTCTTAGGGAAAAATTGTAAACAATTCCACTACCTGTAGTTTTTTTTCCTATGTCCTTGAACCCTAATAGGCTGAGTGCCAGTGGCTCACTCATTTTGGCTTTTAAGTTTTTGGGGGACTCAAGTCTCTAACGAAAAAATTGTAAATTTCAAAAGCATAAAGATTAATGATAATTTTTCAAATTCCAGTTTGTTTCACTTTGCCTCTTACAGTCTTATGGATATAAAAATGCTTTCTATAATTCTATTTCATTTTTATTAATTAATTTCTTTCAAATACTTTTTGTATATGAGCTACGCTATTTCAATTATTTGTTAAACAATGGAAATAAATTTAATAACGTGATCTTTTTATTTAATGCTATAAAAAAAAAATTCAATTCATTCCATTAATTATTTGTACATTGATTATGGTTGATTATAATTTTATAAATATATACTATTACTATATAGTCATTTAAAATACAAAATTTCAAAAGTTGCAAGATACAAAAGTTTATCGGTCAAGGTTTTTTCATTCAATTAATTGAAACGTTTCAAGATACAAAATTTGTCCACAACTTATAGCAAGCAGACAAATAAACTAGTTCATTGCCGATAGGCCGCTCACTCAGTCTCACTATCCCCCTGGGTCGCTTCCTCCTAGTCCCTTCCCTCCTCAGAGGTCGATGCTTTGGCTTTCCCTTTTGCCGCTTCAACTTTCATTTTTGGAATGTAGTTTAGGAACCCGAAGTCGGGGTCGCCCTCCAAGCTTGCCAGTAGCTGTATGGCCCTTCCTTCTTCAGCCCTATCTCTCAATGCCCTACCAACCTCCATCCTTGCCACCACATGCAAAGCATTCAGGACTTCATCCACCCTCGTTAATTTAACAAAGAGTTTCATCGCTTCCCACCCCACTCGGGCTTGTTCATGGTACTGGTATTTGATTTCATCCTCTGGGCCATGAATAAAAGGAAGCAATTCCTCCTGGTCGTCCCCTTCAATAATTTGAATGCCAACTCCCGACACCACCCACTCCAAGACTGAATCCAGGTTAATCAAAAACTCCCCATCAATCAATTTGACTAATGTGAGTTTTACCTTTTCCACCTCCGGTTCGAATTCACAGGCCCATGCCATAATCAGAGAGTAAACCTCCATGTTAGTTCGATACCGGTGACTGATATGTGCCACCTCCTCCGCAAACATCAGTTGAGCTGCCACCCACAAATTCTCCTCCTTAAACCTAAATAGTCCTTGCATTCGTTTATCAGATACTTTTCCCAAAAAGGGCATCGACTTCTTGTCTGTTCGAAGTGTGAAATCGGCCTCCATTGTCACTTGCAATTTCAAAATCACTTCCTGCAAAAAATGTCTTATAGAAGGTACGATTCTACGAACTACAGATTTGTTCTACAGCTGCTTCAAAGCAAAAAGTGGTACACAGATCAAAAGGTAAAAAAATCTGCCTTCGTCTTAACTCTTATAGGCCGGGTAATGAATGTGCACGATAAGACATTAATGCCATGAGATCAGGAAAAAGATTTCCTGCCATCCTCCCCTTCCTCCTTTCGTGCGGCATGCTGCAGACAACTCCTTGTGCAACAATTAATTGCCACCTTGGCATTTGTACTTTCCAAATTTGCTCGCCTTAATAGGTTGAGGACTGTAGTTGCACATTTTTAAAAATTAATAGACTAAATTTATGTTGAAATTTTATATATATTTTTAAACTATTTTTGAAAATTATATATCGTAAACATATTTTCAAAGAATTTTGTTAAACGTTAAATTAATATTTTAGATTTAATATTGAATGTTTTCTTTTTAATATTAAACTTTTACCTTTCAAATTGCATATCAAAATTTATATTTTTATTTAGTTATTTGTTTTATTCTAGAAACTAAGTTTCATGTTTTATACTATTTTTGAATTTAAATTTTTTTACAAATAATATTAACATTATATTTAATAGTTATCTCAAACTATTGCACATCTTTAATTACAAATAATATTAACATTATATTTAATAGTTATCTCAAACTATTGCCCAATGCTCGGAATTGAACATTTTAAATTTAATTAAATAGAATTAAGTGAAAGTCTATAGTCTATAGAATATAAATCTCTTTTTCAGGTGGAATTTTAAAATGATTAAGTAGACTTTAAAAACAGACCCGAAAAGTAACACGAGTATGGTGACGTGCCAGAAAAAATGGCAGAAGTCGTGGGACCCACTTCATCTTAAAACAGGTACCATCGACCGTTGGATGAACAAAGATCAACGACTAGGTTGGATTTCAGCCCGAATGTGGGAAGTGAACACCTTTATGAGAACTTCGCCGGGAATTGGACATTTTAAATTTAATTAAATATAATTAAGTCTAAAAATCTCTTTTTCGGGTAGAATTTTAAAATGATTAAATAGACTAAAAATCAAACCGAAAAAATGACACGAGTATGGTGACGTGCCGGAAAAATGGCAGAAGTCGTGGGACCCACTACATCTTAAAATAGGTACCATCGACCATTTGATGAACAAAGATCAATGATTAGGGTGGATTTCGGCCCGAATGTGGGAAGTGAACACATTTGGGAGAACTTCTCCCAGAATTGGACATTTTAAATGTAATTAAATATAATTAAGTCTATAAAGCTTTTTTTCGGGTAGAGGTTTAAAATGATTAAATAGACTAAAAATCAAACCCCAAAAGTGACACGATTATGGTGATGTGCCAGAAAAATGGCAGAAGTCGTGGGACCCACTACATCTTAAAACAGGTACCATTGACCGTCGGATGAACAAAGATCAACGACTTAGGGTGGAATTCGGCCCAAATGTGGGAAGTGAACATATTTGGGAGAAATTCGTCCGGAATTGAAACGTTTTAAATTTAATTAAATATAAGTAAGTCTATAAAGCACTTTTTCAGACGGAAGTTTAAAATTATTAAACAAACTTTAAAAATAGACCCATAAAGTCACAATAGGTACCTTGGTTCCTCGTCCGTTGGATGAGCAAAGATCAACGACTTAGGGTGTATTTCGGCCCGAATGTGGGAAGTGAACACATTTGGGAGAAATTCGCCCGGAATTGAACGTATTACATTTAATGTCCTCATAATTTATACTGAAGTAGTGAATGTTTTGTCCTTCGGCATCGAATGCTTATTAATAATAATTAATAAAATTACAACATGATTCTTAATGTCCTCGGAATTTATATTGAAGTAATGAATGTTTTGTCCTTCAGCATCGAATAGTTATTAATAGTAATTAATAAAATTACAACATGATTCTTGATATTTTGCCATTTAGGTTTTACTTTTCTACTTTTTAGAGTTTTCAAAATAAGAGACTCATAAATCATAATCGTCTTTCATTTCTTGGACAAACCTGTAAATCGAGGGAGATTCAGAAACAACTACTAGATTGAGGAATGCAAGTTGCAACAGAGACTGCCTACGCCAATCTAGTGAAATAGAAATTCCAATTTTCGGGTGAAATCTAGAACACCTACATCCCGCCTTTTTTACTTTTGGTAATCCTGTGGTCCAATTTGAGGGTTAGCATTTTCGGGTTTTTATCTAGCATTATTTTGAATTATTAACAATAATAGTGATGGGGAAAATGGGAAGCAGTAGTTCTACAAGAAGCCAAGTGAAAAACAAAATGTACCTAACCAAACTGGTTAAAACACCAGGTTTCACTGATGAATACCATGATATTTATGACCCTGCTATCCATGGTGAAAAGCATATCATAGATATTAGATATACATTCTCTAGTAAGGCGACAGATGCATCCAGGGCAAAATTTACTGTTTTCAACCCAATGTTACAACAAAAAACAAATAAAATCGCATCGTGGGATGTTGGATTGGGAAGCATGGTGTTACCTGAAGTATTCCCTTGCCCTAATTTTGTCATGGTCTGCGCTGAAAATTATGATGAAGATAAAAAAGCAATTGTCAATAAAAATACAAAAGAGGAAATTCTATCCATAAACGAGGGAGAATTTGCTCGTTTGTTGAACCTAGGATTTGAAGCCCAAAACTCAAACGTCCAAATTGACCTAGGAAAGTTGGCAGAGAATTATGAGAGTCTCGATCCAAGTCGCATAGATTCATTTATCAAAGCTCTAATAAAGAGTGGTACTGGTATTGTGTTGGATCAGAATCATAAGCCTCCTTATGATTCTAAAATTTTTGTTCCATGGGTTGGGGATACTATTTCCTTGCTGTCATTTCGCTTGGGATTGGAAAATGATAGGGAAGTGGGTGCAAGCCTTCTTGAATTGATTTATAATATCCATCGTGCAGGTCAGCCAGTGAGATATAATTTTATTGAGCACATTGTAAAATCCATGCAAAAACAATTACTAATGATCAAAAAAGGTTCCTGTAAGACATTTAGGTTCTCATCCTACTTGTGCTATCTCCTTCTATCCAAGTATCGTGCAACATTTGAGACCAACAAGCTTCAAATTGTGAGCTATAAGATTGATGAGAAGACTGGGAAGAGAACAGAGTGTCCAATATATGATTGGACCCCAAAGATAAGGATGCATGATAACAGAAAGAACTACAACCATTTTGTAGACTTCTTTTTGGCACCAATGTATAATGAAATTACAAGCACTCCAATGCCTAGGTTGCCCGTGTCTTGTAGAGATTGCATTCAACTCGGAAGTCAAATAGAATTGGCTGACTGGTTCTTCATGGAAGAATTCACTGTGTTAAGGTTTTACGGATCGACAATAAAACCATATAGACTTCCAATACAGGTGACAGAGAGGGTATTTGCATTAGAGTATGTATGGCAATTGGAGAGCACATATAGACACTTCCATGGTCAGCAAAAGAAGAGCATATTTCCTTCCTTGCCTTTCTCATGTGGAGGGTTCACATTTGAGAGAAAAACATTCATTGTGCCACATGATTTCTTGACAGTTTTTAACTTTGGTGATGAGGGTCTCTGGCAGTATGATCCAATCGGTGTAGTTCAAGCAAGGCTTAAGAAAAATGGGAACTCTTCAGCGTTATGTCAACATGAAAGTAAGCCATTGCTAGAAAAGCTTAGAAACAAGGACTCCTGGGATGAGGTTAAAAAAGAGATGGAGAAAATTGTAGCTGACAATAACATTTCAACAAAAGAAATTTCATCACAAATTATGGCATTGCAAATGCACACAAAGAGGACAATAGAGGAGGGCCAGGGCATCCAAAATAGGAGGTCCTACAATTTCTACCTAAAATCTACTAATCCATCTAAAAAAACTATTCCCAAATCAATTCTAGATGAATGTAAAGAGAATTATTTCACTCAAACCAAAATAAATAATTTTTGGACTATGAGGAGGAATCTCAGTGAACCAAAGACAAGTGCAGAATTTGAGAGCATCAACGAGGATGCAGAGTTTAGCAAATTGTGGATATGGAGCATGACGAGACTGAAGGTGATGATGATGGGCATGAGGTTGCCATTGAGCCCCCTCCAACAACTACTACAGTCCCTAAAATATTAGGTGGAGTCAGTGAGTCCATGAAAGAAAAATATAGCAAAGGGGCAAACCTTGTGGAAAAAATGGGTTTTGAAGGTGGTGGTCTAGGTCCCAGAGGAGAAGGCATTTGGTATCCACTTTAGGTACAACTTCCATCATAGTCAAAATCAAAAGGTCCTTATAAACCAGTCATTGGACTTGATTCTTCAGATTCATCAGGGAGAGGTACTACTCATTACCCTCAGGGTCCACCTACATTTGTTTCAGTTTCAAATCCACAACCACCACCACATCATAGTATTCCCATTGGTGGTGAATCAAGTGCCACTACCACTGGTGGGGAATCTGGGGATAGTATTCCTATTAATGTTCAGTCAAGTGCCACTGTGATTGGTGGGGTTGGCATGTGTACTACTACTGATACTAGTTGTCTTGGTGTTGGACAAGGGCAACAACAATCTCTTGCAAGAGGCCACTAGAGGTAGATACTCAATCTCATAATATTGAGAATCCTATATCAAGTGCCACTGACACTACAAATCAATCATTTGCAGCTTTAGATCACACACCTCAAAAGACTATGAAAACTACACATGAAAGTGTCAGTGGGAGTGGGACAACATCAGGAACTACTATTGGTAATCCTCATCAAGCATTAGTTAAAACCACAGGAATAAGTGGAACTGAAGCCTATGGTATTCCTATGTCACCTTTCAAACATTCAATTGCTTCAGCAAGCCTAGATTTTCAATTTTGTGATTACTATGAAAAATATGAACACACAACAAAAGCAAATAAAGAAAAAAAGAAAGCATTTCATAGGAATTCTATGTTTGAAGTTGTAAACGAACAACTTGCAAGGAACAGGGTATTTCCAACATATGACCCACAGAAAGATATGATGGAGTTCATGGTTGTTATGCCCCTGGACACATCTAAAGATAAAAATCCACCACACAGTCAGATAGATCCCTCTCAATTTCAAGTTAGCACCCTCCAAATGGATTTTTCCAAAGTACATAATGTGGACAAAATTAGTGTGTCAAAAAGGACTAACAAAGTGGTCTACACTTCACTACTAAAGGTGGAGAGAGAAAAAAATAAATTGGAGAAACAAATAGAAAAGTTACAGGCAGACCTAGAAAATGAAAAAATCAAGGAGGAAAGCAGCAGATAGAAAGTGCAATGATTTACAGAAAAGGATTAAAAATTTGGGCTCTGCAGTAGAAATTGTAGAGCAAGAGAAGAAGGATGTAGAATTGAAGGACTTGACTGAAAAACTGGCTAAAATCAGTAAAAAAATTGTTGAGGAAAAAGCCAGTTTTCAAAAATTATACAAAAGTTATGAGTTTGCCGCCGCAGAAATGAGAAAGTTACAGGACCTATTGGATCATGGAAAGGAAAAAGAAAAACATTTGCAAGAGGAAGTAGAGGAAGAAAGAAAAAAATGTGCACAAATGAAAGAAGACCTGCACAATGCAAATGATAAAATAAAAACTTTGGAGGATAGATTGAAAGACAACATGAAAAATACAACGAACTATATACAAGAAAACATTTGGCGGCGAATAATGCAGAGTAGTGAGAAGTTGTGTGAATGGTTTCAATTGACTGAAAGTATGAGACAAATTTTTATAAAAATCAAAGGGCACTATGAGAAGAGCACACATGTTTATTCAAAAGAGGAAATGGCAAAAAAGATTCTGAAAGTAGTCTATAGTTCCAGTGACAGCTACTTGGCATCCAAGGGAATTAAGAGCCACATTGATGCCATAGTTAAGACATCATCTATCATTCAAAAATGCTAGAAGCTAAGGGAAACATTAGAAGTTATATACAGTTGTGGAAAAAATATAGTGAAGCTGCAAGAAATGAAAAATAATTTGATTAAACTTGGTTTGCCTAAGCCTGTTGACACATCAAATAAATTCATTGGAGAAGAATCTTACAAAAAAATCATGGAGATAAAAATGAAGTCTGATTTAGACTTGCTTCCAAAGGACACAACTTCCAAAAGCTTTTTGGAATTCATCCAACCATTTACAACTCTAAATATGGTATTGGATGAAACAGTGATGTCAAGTAAATCTTATAAATATGGAATGTTGACGAAGTTGGAGTTGACTTTCCATAGTTTACAGAATATTGACCTTCCATCAGACGAAGAGTGGAGCACCCTACAAAAACTGGTACAGAATTCTTAAGAATCATAGTATGTATTGCACAATTTTCTTCTTTTATTCTTAAGTTCAAGGTTTTATGTTTTTTCTGTTTGCTATTTTGCTAATCCAGCCTATGAATCTATGATGCACTGGCTAATGCTATTTTGCTAATCCAGCCTATGAATCTATGATGCACAGTGCAAAACTTCAGCCAATAAATTTGTATTCTCAAATTCTCCCTTGCTTTAACATTTATGCATTTATCTATTTCTGATTAGTAGGTTTTAGGCACTGCTATTATTTATGTTTAATTTGTCATGGCGTGAATTAATATTTAATTTTGAACTCTATTTTTTGAACAAGAGACATCAAACATGTAGCAGATGTTAAATTGCTAATACGGCCTGTGATGGCCATATAAATATGTGTTGAGTTTGTGATTTTGATGTTCAGTGTTCACATGTTGCAAACTTGCAATTCGACCTGAAGCTATTGTTGCTCCATTGTTTCTATAAAAGGGAATTCAGGATCATTTGCAATTTTGCAAAGGGTTCTACTTCTGAAACTTTGTATTCACTTTTGCATGGACATTGGAGAATCACACATGAGTTGTTGTTGCTCTCTTGTTTTTATAAAAGGGAATTCAGGGTCATTTGCAAAGGGTTTTGAAACTTTGTATTCACTTTTGCAATTGGTATGGAGAATCACACAGATTGGAATTTGGTGTATTACTATTGAATGAATTGTATCATATGGCTATATTTTGAAAGAATTAATGAAAATCTAAGTTCTTGACATGTGTATTACTATTGAATGAATTGTATCATATGGTTTTGAAATGTATCACATAGATTTGAGACTCAAACATGTATAAATAAACAATAAACATCTCTGTATCAATAAACACATTATGGTTTTTTTTTTTATTATGCTATTTTAAATCTGGAAATAGAAAGTTGAAAAATATAATTACAAATCAATATTAAATTCTAATTGCAAAAAGTAATATGCTTTTGTAATATGAATGATGAGATACAGTAATAAGATTAATAAATACCAATCTCTTACTATTACAGTTGCCATTCATCCTCATCAAATTCAGTGCTTTCTTGATTCCCGTTTGTAGTTTCTTCACTCTGAGTCTGAGTCTGAGTCTGCATATCTTTGCCGAACTGCATCTCAATGCTACCAGTAGCTCTAGTAGTCCCACTGGCACTTTGGTTTGAAGTGTTGCCCAAACCTCTTCTTTCACATTTGGACCTCTAGATTTGCAGTGCCCTATCGTAAGGAAAAGTGTGGACATCATACCTAGATGTATAGAGCCTCAAGCAATTTTCCAAATTTTTGTCTAGTTTGTTTCTTACCTTTGATTTTAGGAACCCCAAAGCACTGAAAACTCTCTCATCTTCCACAGAACCCAATATCATGGTAAGACATAAATCAACAAGCTTCACATATTCTGGCATTGAATCATGCAAGGTTTTGTTCTCAACTATATATTTCCAACCCTTGTTACTGATCCCTCTTCATGGGGGTTATCCATTTTAGCATATTGTTCTTTCATAGTGTATGCAAAATGAGCTGATTGCTCTTGAAGATGAGTTTCATCTAATATTCCATTTATAGTTACTCCATTAAATTATTTGGAAATGCAAAATTGTTTTACCAAAGTTAGTAGCTTACTTCAAAAATCAGATGCACTGTTGAGGCTCCAATAATGAGGAAACACAATAGACATGGCTTCGAGTAGGTTGTCAGGAGGGAATCTGCTTCTAATTTGTGAGGAAAGATCATATGCAATTTTCTTCATAGAAGTAGTTACAGTCTCAACAATCTTGTCGAAATCTTCCTTTGTAACTCTTGCTAGTTTCTTCCTGGGGCGCTTTCCTGGTTCCTCGGGGTCGATCGTGGCATAGAAGTGCATTGGTATCTCAACTCCCCGTACATTGGCACATACCTCCTTGTCTGCACCGATTTGTAAAAGTTATCAGGATTGTTCAAATCTATGAGTGTTCGCCACTTAATTTTTTTTTCATCAGATAGTGTTGGTTGATTTCGATAGAGATTGTCGAGGGTCAGGCATGTCATCTTATGTAGAGTAGCATATTCTGCAATATACAGAGCTCTTTTTTGGGCAGCCTTCATAATATTCCTTATTTCCTCTAGCATGGGCAGAAGAGCTGCTAAAGTTAAGAGTGTCTCTAAATTACTTAACTTGCCAAGAAGTTCTGGAAATTTCGGTTGATCTGATTCGTCGTGAGTTGTGTGAAATAGTCCAATCAAGGATGGATATTCTAAAAACACTCGATGCGCTGGACCATCCAAAGAGATCCATATGCTATCATTATCCTTGAGAAGCTTGTTCCCATCAGTTCATCCATCAACAAAGTTTTGAAATTCCATAAATCACTTGGGACTTCGACAGAAGTGTGAGTAGAGCTCTTTGATTAAAATTTCAATTTTTTAAACCGAAGCAAACTTGCTCACAATTCCAAAAGCTAGATTCATTCTGTGAGCCATGCAGTGAATTGCAGTAATGTATAGTGCAAATGAAGTTTCAATCTTTGTACAAAGTCCGTTCCTATGACCTTGCATTACTGAAGCTCCATCTGCTCCAACACAAACCAATTTTTTGGCTACCGTCATGTCATACATACCTCCATATTCAATTAAACTTTTCTTTACTAGTTGAAATAAATTTTTCGGTGTTGCACTTTCCTTCATTTTAGCAACAAATAGTAGATGAGGTTGGCGGGTATGATTCTCTATGGTATAAACATGCATGCATACCCATGAAGTATTGTCTACTGCGGTAACTTCGTCTAAAGAAAATGCAATGAAGTTTGACTCTCTTATTTTTTCCTGTACATCTTCTTTTTCAACCTTAGCAAGACAACTTGCCCATTCCCATCCACTGTTTACTGACCAGTGTCTATTAGGATAGTTAGGAACTTTCAAAAAGTGTAATAAACCACTAATTGATGGGAAATCTGTCATAGAACGCCCTTTGTTCAAAATATGAAAAACAACGCTTAATTTAACATCTTTTTCCTGTTGTTCTATTTGCATTGCTTTTCCAAAAATAGCTTCAATAGAAACTTTAACTTTAGCAGGCTTCATCTGTAATTTATCATGAAAATAATAATCTTCAGCATTCCTCACATGCTTACATTCATCCTTTGTTTTTCATCTTATCACTGATTTTTCAACCCCGTCTATCATTTGTTTTTCATAAACTTTACCCATATGCTTTTCTATGGTGTCAAATTTTAGCTACAACCTAATTTCCTTGTTATGTTTCCAAGTGCAAATCTTACACCTGCATTCTATTGGAGGCTCGCTTTCAATTGGATTCTCGATCGGTTCAATGAATGGATACTTTGATGCCCAATTAATTTGAAAATTCCTCACTGACATATCCCACTCCCGATCCTTTTTTGATTGTGGTGCACCCTTTTTTGATATTGCTATTCTTTTCCCGTTTTGTGCATTATCATCAATGGCATTATCACCCAAGTCGATTATATCATTCCGGCTAACTTAGGTATCTACCAGATAATCTTCTTCAAGATCATCCTGATCTAAGATATTAGGTTCGCCGTCATCTTCAACATGCGGTGCAGGTGGCAAATTTTGTACTTGTACTTGTGATGATGTACCTTCCTGATTTTCACATCCAATGCCAAAGTACGAAGACAACGTTCTTCTTTTTGTTGGCCTCTCCTCGCCTTCCCCACTTGCAGGTTTCCTACCCCTCTTCCTATTCCACATCTCCAATGAAATAAAGGCTGCCAAAAAAATATCAATTTGCTGAAGAAGCAATAATAGGCTATAATGTATAATATACCACTTCAAAAATATGATCGCTCACCTTTAGGCTTTAGGTCACTAGCAGTCGCCAATACAGTCAACGACTCAACAACAATGATTTTCCTTGGTCTGAAACTTTGCTATTGATTAGAATTTAGAGCCTAGAACCCACCAGATTGTGTTGAGATATTGATATAGATCTGATCTTTGCATGTATTTATACCAATCCTTATATGGCGAATTCCGCGGGAATTTTATATGGTATACAAATATTTGGCGAATCCCGCATAACTATAACATGACTTATATAATTTTCGAGGCAATTATAAATCATCCAAATACGACTTATGTAATTTTCGAGGTGATTATTGGTTGTCCAAATAATAACCGAATACAATATAATTAGCGAAAGTTGGGGTGAATGGAGACACGTGTCGGCAAGATGTTAGGTGAATTGGGTCCCTCTGGCTAACAAATCTTCACATGCCTATAGGCGAATTAAGGTCATCTATTAAGGCAACCCTGGAGAGTGTAGGTGAAACAATTAAATTTGCCGTGTGTCCACCATATATTGTATTGGCGAAATCATCACATAGAAACATTTATTTGCATAAAACATATGGCGATCGGGTCATGACTATGACAAAAATTGATAATGTTCTGGCGACATGGCCACCCCCAAACGGTACAAAATATTCGCCATTTCCGACATGGCTGACGTGAAAAATTTGCCATCGACGAATATTTGCCACTAAAGTAAACTCTGGTTCTCTAAGAAAAATGAATAGGACAACAAGAGTGAACTAGAGGATTATCAAGGATTCAAGTACACTGTACCAATCAAACCTTCTAAAGAGAATCCTGTTGTGGTGGCAAATGAGGAAGCATGTGAAGTAGAACCTGCACAACCGCTAGAAGAAGCTCCAAGAAACAAACCAATATTAGCAAGGTATGTTAGAAACAATCACTTTGCTGACAATATCATTGGTGACAAAGATGTTGGAGTTTTGAATAGAAGAAGAGTAAGAGAGAATACCTGTCCACTCTCCAAAATTGAGCCCAAAACAAAAAAGGAGGCTCTAAAAGATGAAGACTAAATTAAAGCCATGGAGGAAGAATTAGATTAGATTGAGAAAAATGAAATTTGGACTCTTGTGACTAGACCGGAGAACAAAAATGTGATAGGCACCAAATGGGTGTTTATAAAAAAAATGGATGAAACCGGTCAAGTAGTAAGAAACAAAGAAAGGTTAGTCCGCAAAGGGTATGCACAAGAAGAAGGTTTAGATTATGGAGTGACCTTTGCACCGGTGGCCAGATTGGAAGGGGTCAGAATCCTGCTTGCTTATGCTGCTTACAAGAAGTTCAAAGTTTACCAAATGGATGTGAAATCGAAATTCTTGAATGGTGTTTTAGAGGAAGAAGTGTACATAGAGCAACCAGAAAGGTTTGTATCAGAAGATAGAAGATATATGTGTAAGGAAGTTAAGTAGCGGAAACAACTTCCTACACTAACCTTGAGAGGAGGGTAATGCAAAACTTTTTCAGATCATTACAACAGTTATAGAAAATAGAAATAGATATAATAACATTCATACCACAACACAATGATTTACGTGGGGAAAACCCTTTCGAGAGAAAAACCCCACCCTCCAAAAGCAGCTCAATATTTTATTCAGCAATCAAAAACAGATTACAACATACTTGCAGAGCAAGCTCTTCACAGGAGTAGCACTAATCAGAGATTCAGAGGCAACTCAATAGCCATAGGACTCTTAAAAACAACCTCTATCTCTCACACCTCATAAATAGGAGATACAATACAAGAAACCATCAAACGGTATTACAAAACCATGGGCTAAAACCACCCAATAAGGTGTAGCCGACCTTATCTTCCTTCTAGATGCCCTATGACATGTTAAATCACACATCAACACGTGTCGCTCCCTTTTTACAGCTCATTTATGTATTCGATACAAATTATTTTTCCTATTTCAAGAGTACAAACTTCCGGAGGCCATAACTTGAGAACCGGGTGTCCGATTGACGAACCGTTTGAAGCGCCGAAAAGCTCGCGAAGTGTTCTATCACCTCGTAACCTGCTTTGCCAATTACGGCCACTTTTCAGGGTGTTTCGAAGCCTCTAAAGTCCCCAAAATTAAGTTTAAACATTTTATTGCACCCCTCCAAGACGACATTAATATCTTCAAAACTAGCTGTGACCTTGCGACGCAACTTTACCGGAATGCTTATCTAACCAACCAGAAGCTTTAGGGAGAGTTTCGCACCATTTCGTGCTCAAATGAAAACTTACTATAAATAGTAACCTCGCATAAATGCAAGGTTGAGACACCATTTTTCCCAACAAATCTCCCACTTGTCGAACACCTTGCATGAACGGAAGGGAATGTCAACACAATGAATCAATTGCTAGGGGCCATAAGGCCCATAGACTCTGAACACTATCTGAACTTCTCTATGCTCACAACCTTAGTTAAAGCATCTGCAACATTCATCAAAGTTTCCACCTTAACCAGCTTCACCCTACTATCTTCGACCATATCTCTAACAAAATGATACTGAACATCAATATGTTTGGTCCGGGCATGAAATGTCGGGTTCTTAGCTAGGCTAATTGCACTCTGACTGTCACAGTAAACTGTCACTCTACCTTGTTTTATTCCAATATCCGAACATAGTCTCTTAAGTCAAATGGCCTCTTTACAAGCATGAGTAGCTGCCATATACTCTGCTTCAGTAGTGGATAGAGCAACCACAGCCTGTCGCTTACTCATCCAACTAATTGCACCACCAAACAAAGTAAACACATAAGCACTGGTGGATCTTCTGCTATCAATATCACCTGCCCAATCTGAATCCACATAACCATGGATATCAAGGGAAGTCATGTCTCCAACTGAATTACCATGATAACACAAAGAATACTCTAAAGTACCCTTCAAATATCTGAAGACTCTTTTGACTGCATCCCAATGAACTCTACCAGGATTAGACATATATCTAGAAAGTACTCCCACTGCTTGGGCAATGTCTGGTCTAGTATAGACCATAGCATACATCAAGCTTCCAACTGCACTCTGGTAAGGCACTCTGCTCATGTCTTCCATCTCCAATGGGGATGTAGGACAATCTGAAATAGATAGTTTCATTCCAACTATAAAAGGAACACTCAATGGTCTACAATTTTGCATGTTGAACCTCTGTAACACTGAATTCACATACTTGCTCTGGCCTAGCCATAGCTTTCTGTTCACCCTATCTCTTCTAATTTCCATCCCAAGAATGTGCTTTGCTGCACCAAGATCTTTCATTTCAAATTTAGCAGCGAGCTGAGACTTCAGTTCTGAAATCATACCTTTCCCTTTGCCAATGAATAACATATCATCAACATACAATGCAATGAATAAGAAATGATCACCATAAGATTTATAATAAACACAGTGATCTGATTTAGAACGTTCAAATCCCAAACTCAACACATATGTATCAAATTTCTGATACCACATCCTAGGACTTTGTTTGAGGCCATACAAAGATTTCTTCAATTTACAGACCAAATTACTTTTGCCTTTCACCACATAGTGCTCCGGCTGTGTCATATAAATATCTTCCTCCAAATCACCATGAAGGAAAGCAGTTTTCACATCCATTTGCTCAACCTCTAAATCATAAGCAGTAGCAATAGAAAGCAAAAATCTAATGGACGTCATTTTTGCAACAGGAGAAAATATCTCACCGTAATCAACACCCTCAACCTGAGAGTAGCCTTTTGCAACCAACCTTGCTTTATACTTCTCAATGCTTCCATCTGAACCAATCTTTTTCTTGAACACCCATTTACAACCAACAGGTTTTCGTCCTTCAGGCAATGGTACAAGATCCCATGTATCATTCTTTTTCAAAGCTGCCATTTCTTCCTCCATAGCAATCTTCTAGGATTCTGCATCATTCATACCTAATGCCTCTTCTACAGATTTCGGTTCATCCACACTAGTATTCAGAGCAAAAATACTTCTCTAATCATTAGGTGAATACCTTTCAGGTGGTTGTCTATGTCTTGTAGACCTTCGAACAAGCTGAGTTGGAGGTTCTTCCTCCTCTTCTGAAGATTCAGAGCTAGACGAGTTCTCCTCAAATTCTTGCCTATCTAGGGGTCTCGATTCAACTCTTTCAGGTGTAGAAGGAAGTTGAATCACATCTTCCTTTTTAGTCTGTTCTGGCTGCAATGTAACAGAAGGAGACTTAATTTCTCTAAAAATAACACTTCTACTGTGAATTACCTTTTGTGCAACAGGGTCCCAAAGTTTGTATCCTTTCACACCATAACTATACCCGATGAAGATACATTTCACAGCCTTGTTCTCCAACTTTGTTCGCTTCTCCTTTGGCACATGTGCATATGCCTCGCAACCAAAAACTCTAAGATGTCTCAATGAATGCTTGTGACCTGACCATGCTTCCATAGGCGTTTTATCAACAAGAGCTGATGTAGGAGACCTGTTAATCAGGTAGCAAGCAGTGGCAATAGCTTCAGCCCAAAACTTTTGTTCGAGACCAGCACCACTCAACATACTCCTAGCCTTCTCCATCAGTGTCCTGTTCATTCTTTCTGCAACTCCATTCTGCTGTGGAGAATATGGAGTTGTCTTATGCCTGTTAATTCCACAGTCTTTACAGAATCTATCAAAATAATTAGAGCAAAACTCACCGGCATTATCAGTTCTCAAACATTTTATTTTCTTTGCAGTCTGCAACTCAACCATTGCTTTAAATTCTTTAAAACGACTAAAAACTTCAGATTTACTCTTTAGAAAATATACCCATGTCCTTCTACTAAAATCATCAATAAATGAAACATAATATGTGGATTTTCCAATCGAAGAGACATCTACTGGACCAAACACATCAGAATGAATAAGATCCAAAACACCACAAGTTTTATGAGAACTCGAGTAAAACTGAACGCGGTTTTGTTTTCCATAAATGCAATGCTCACAGAAATCAAAGTCAAGATTACAATCATTCAAACCTTCAACAAGATTTTTATTTTTCAAGGTCCTTAGACCCTTTTCTCCAATGTGGCCAAGTCTCTAGTGCCATAACATAGTCTTCTCTGCAGGTAACTTTGCTTCAGACGAAAGAGCACCCTTAGGTACCCAAAAACCATTTCCATCTGCTGAAGGTGAAACCTTCAAATCTTCCAATGAAGTATCCGTAGATTTACTTTTTATAGAAGTTCTATTACACTCAACAGTGTATGCTTCAAGCTTATACAAAGTGCCAAACCTGACACCTCTAGCAACTACCATAGCACCCTTAATCATCTTACATCCTGTTTCAGAAAAGACTACCTGCACACCCGCATCTATCAGTTTGCTCACAGATAACAGGTTTCATTTTAATCCAGGGATATGCAGCACACCATTAATCCCTTTTATTCTACCATCAAAAAACCTGATTCTAACTTTACCTCGACCAACAATGTCTAGAGGTGAATCATCACCCAAGTACACCTTACCTCCATTAAATCCTTCATATTCAGAAAACCAATTTCTATTGGAAGTCATATGAAAAGATGCACCTGAGTCAATTAGCCAAAGCCGCAATAAATGCATCACCATCTTCCTTGTCGGACTCAGAATCAGAATCGAACCTTTTCTTTTTCTTCTTCTTCTTTTCTTCTTTGTAGTCCTTACGGATGTGACCTGGTTTACCGCAATTCCAGCAAATGACTTTGGACTTTCCAGGAGATTTCGATCTCCCTTTGGATTTGGACTTGTCGCGCTTCTCATTCTTCTTGCCTTTCTCCCTAGGTCTTCCACAAACGGTTAGGGCTTCTTTTGAACTGATGGATACCTTCCTTCGCATCTCTTCACCGAGTAGGGCACCCACCACGTCTTCAGATTTCAAAACAACAGAAGTACTACCGATAGCCATAACAAGAGAATCCCACGAATCAGGCAAAGAACAAAGCAAGATCTGACATTTCTCCTCCTCATCCATCTTAACACCGACGGATACTAATTGACCCACCAACATATTGAATACTTCCAGGTGGTCTGCAATTCGTCCACCCTCTTCCATCTTCAAGGAATACAATTTCTTTCTTAAGAAAATTTGATTTAATAAAGATTTCACTTGATACATCTCACCAAGCTTAGTCCATAGCTTCTTTGCAGAGTTTTCTTCATGGACATTGATTAGAACAGAGTCTACCAGGCACAGTCTGATTAGACCCTTGGCTTTCCAGTCCATAACATCATACTGAGCTGCCGCAGTAGGATCTGAGGGCCTTTGGACATTCGCATCAACAACATCCCAAAGATCTCGATCTATTAGTAGATCTTCCATCTTCAGCTTCCACATCTCAAAATTACTTCCATTAAATTTCTCCACCTCTATTCTCCCTGACGAACTCGCCATCTGAATATTCCTGCAACAAGATCAAAAAGTGTCTTCTGCACAAGCTCCCACTCAAATCTAGATTAGTTCAAAAAACCCAACTGCCCACAATTGAAACCAAAGGTGATCAGGCTCTGATACCACTTGTAAGGAAGTTAAGTAGCGGAAACAACTTCCTACACTAACCTTGAGAGGAGGGTAATGCAAAACTTTTTCAGATCATTACAACAGTTACAGAAAATAGAAATAGATATAATAACATTCATACCACAACACAATGATTTACGTGGGGAAAACCCTTTCGGGAGAAAAACCGCACCCTCCAAAAGCAGCTCAATATTTTATTCAGCAATCAAAAACAGATTACAATATACTTGCAGAGCAAGCTCTTCGCAGGAGTACCACTAATCAGAGATTCAGAGGCAACTCAATAGCCATAGGACTCTTAAAAACAACCTCTATCTCTCACACCTCATAAATAGGAGATACAATACAAGAAACCGTCAAACGGTATTACAAAACCATGGGCTAAAACCACCCAATAAGGTGTAGCCGACCTTATCTTCCTTCTAGATGCCCTATGACATGTTAAAGCACACATCAACACGTGTCGCTCCCTTTTTACAGCTCATTTATGTATTCGATACAAATTATTTTTCCTATTTCAAGAGTACAAACTTCTGGAGGTCATAACTTGAGAACCGGGTGTCTGATTGACGAACCGTTTGAAGCGCCAGAAAGCTCGCGAAGTGTTCTATCACCTTGTAACCCGCTTTGCCAGTTATGGCCACTTTTTAGGGCATTTTGGAGCCTCTAAAGTCCCCAAAATTAAGTTTAAACATTTTATTGCACCCCTCCAAGACGAAAACATTAATATCTTCAAAACTAGCTGTGACCTTGCGATGCAACTTTAACGGAATTCTTATCTAACCAACCAGAAGCTTTAGGGAAAGTTTCGCACCATTTCGTGCTCAAATGAAAACTTACTATAAATAGTAACCTCGCATAAATGCAAGGTTGAGACACCATTTTTCCCCACAATATGGTATGCAAGCTGAAGAAGGCTCTGTATGGGCTAAAACAAGCACCAAGAGCTTGGTATGAGAGGATGCACTCACATATGTTAACCATAGGGTTTATAAGAACCAGTGACAACAACAACTTGTATTTGGAAACCAGAGAAACGGAAAAACATCTGATTGCAGAGATTTTTGTAGATGACATCATCTTTGGGGGAGATGATGAGATGAGAAAATATTTTGCAGATGAAATGAAGTGAGAATTTGAAATGTCCATGATCGGTGAAATAAAATTCTTCATCGGTCTGCAAGTATCTCAGCTAAAGAATGTTATATTCATTATCCAAACCAAGTACATAAGGGAAATCTTGAAGACTTTTGGAATGGAAGAATCCAAACCTGTTGGAACTCCAATGGTTACATGTTGCAAGCTGTCCAAAAATGATGAGGCTAATGAAGTGAATGAGACACTTTACCAATCCATGATTAGTAAGTTGCAGTATGCAATACACAGTAGACCGGATAGAGCACAAGCAGTTGGCTTGGTTGCTAGATTTGTTGCAAATCCAAAAGAGACTCATATGGTGGCAGTTAAAAAAATATTTAGATACCTTAAGGGGATTGATGAGCATGGTCTTTGGTATCCACATAAGGGAGATTTCAACTTAAGTGTCTTCATTGATGCAAATTGGGCAGGGAACAATGATGACAGAAAGAGCATTAGTGGAGGTGCATTCTTTCTTGGAGACAAGATTGTGTCATGGACCAATAAGAAATATAATTGCATCTCTTAATCCACAACTGAGACAGAGTATGTGGTTGTTGCTATCTGTAGACACCTAAAATTGTCATGTCTAATTAAATAAATATTTTATTTATTTAATTATCTAAGCCTAATTCTTCTATTAATTAAATAAAATTTTATTTATTTATTTAATTCATTTATCCTCTTCTAGCCTTATTTCTTATTTAAATAAATACATTTATTTATTTAAATTATCCTTTTCCTAAATTAAATAAATATTTTTATTTATTTAATTATCCCACTTCTTCTATTAATTAAATAAATCTTTATTTATTAAATTAATTCATTAGTCTTTTCTACCCATGACACATGCCATTCATCTCTTAATTCATACACTACCTACCCCTTTCATTATTTTATTATTTCTTTTACCTACCCTCTAATCATAGCCGACCTCCTTTTACACCTCTCAATCTTATCCCTCCATTTCATATAGTGTCTTCTATATAAGGAGATGCTTCCTTCATTATCAAACCCTAATTGTTCTATGCATTCTAATCAATTTATGCAATTAACTACACTACGATCCTACTTGCAACCACATTCCGTTCTTTGTTGAGCTCTTGTGCATATAAAATCTGAGAGCAAATATATCAAGCAAGATCAATGGAGATAGGAAGAATGGAGATCCAAACCCTATTGGACATGTGATGGTATAATCTTTGTGATTTCGTTTGATTTGCATTGTCTTATGTAATCTTCATATGTTATGGTGGATCTTTGTTGTTGTTAGGCTAGGGTTTTGTGGTTGAATTCATTTAGCCTTTCAATATTGTTATTATTGTTATCCATTTTCACCATATACATTTTGGCACGCCCGGTGGGACCCTTGTCCCTTTTGCATTTAACATTTTGTTGCAGATTTTGTGTTTGAAGTTGCAGACCCGACGTTTTCAGCAGTATTTTGATATTTCTGCGTCTACATTCTTTTGGATCGCGTTTTTGATTTTCTGGCGCGTTTGCGACATCTGGATCCGCATCTGTGTATTGGCAATATTTTATTTTTGTAGGTTCAGGAAAACGCGTCTGTGTTATAAAGTCGCGTCTGCGTTGGTTTTAGCCGCGTCTGTGTCCAAAAGATGCGTCTGTGTTCTGTAACCGCGTCTATGTCTCACAGAACCACGTCTGTGTTATCCAGTCGCGTCTGTGTTGAGGGTAACCGCGTTTGTGTTCATCGATTTCAAAATTTTTGGTTTTCATTGATTCAGTTTTTTGGATTTTGCATTTAGGGTTTCAGATTTGATTTATTTTGAGCTAACATTTTCAGATCTAGCTAACGAAATTGGTGCAGCTTGTCTTGAAAGAAAAATCGTTTGGTTGAAGGCCCCTATTTAACAAAGTCTTTTGGATCTAAAATTTACCTAACTTGTGTGCTTGCAGGAAGGGGTGATTATTTGAAACAATCCAAACTACTAACAACTCTTTGTTGCAGGTCCTTGGCAAGGGTTTTTTGATTTTTATTGTGTGCCTTGTTTTCATAGACTAGCAAATACTTCAATTGGTGCACTAAAATTGAATCATTGTCTTTTGTGTCTTGAGCAATAGGCTCTTTTTGTTTAATCTTTAGAGAGCCTGGCTTCTCGTGTGGTCAATAGGACTACTAGTGAGAAGAGAACGACCCAAGTGGTAGCAAAAGAAAAGCCATCTTCTTCCAAACCACTATAAATAATTGTATTCATGGTGAAAACTATGGATAACGTGTGCTGATTAGTTCATACCGACACTATGTCTCCCCATAAACCCATTTGATCAAATTTATTTGATCAGTTATAGGGCATAACCCCTACCAGCTGGGAGCCTTCTGTATTTACAAAGCTGAAAGTGCCGCATGTATGGCCACACGAGCGGATGCCCTTACTAGCACCATTTTGTTTTAGAAGCCCAAATCCTTCTAGTTGTTGGGGCAGGAGGTCGGACCTCTGGTAGTGGCCCACACACATACGGTTCTTAGTAGAGATACAAAGTTCGCCACGGGGAGTTTTTGTGGGGACTGATGCTTGGCTGACTCGAGAAGTGAGTGCCGAGGGTGGAGCTAGTGAGGTCAAGCATCTAAGTATCTGCTCTGAATAGCATAGCCTCGGGGGTAAAACCCCATGTGGGATCAACAACTATTGTCTTGGCCAGCCATAAGAATTGTGCTTAACTTATGTTAAACATTCAAAACATTCAAGACCAAACAACAAAACATTGTGTCTTTTGTGTCTTCAAGTGTATGCAAAATATTTTTTACATCAAACAACACACTTTTCTTGGAGTCATTTTGAGTCTAGACACTTGCAAACATTGGGTCTTCATCTACACTATGTCCTCTTGTCACGAAAAACAGTCAAACAGTCAGATTTGGTCACAACAAAAAGACTTCACATATTGGAAAAAATTGCACAAATTTTACAGAAACGCATCTGTGTCGGACATAATAGTGTCTGTGTTGTATAACCACGTCTGTGTTCCAACAGTCAACATTACATTTGGCAAAAAAATCTCAGAAGCACGTCTGTGTTAAACAGAGCTGCGTCTGTGAAGTATATAGGCGCGTCTGTGTTTAGAATTGAAAAACTGTTACAGTCCAGCAAACAAGAGCAATAAGTTTCGGAATTCTTGAGCTTCCTAGGTCATTTCTCCAGGGTTCATCTAGCATTCAACCTGTCTTGGGGTCTCACAAAATCCATCATTGCTTCACATCTCACTTTAGATTCACATTTGTCTAAACTTGAGTCAAAAAGTCACTTGCTTGTCCTCACTATACTTTGTCAACACACTACATACAACAACACTTTGCTAAGTGGTCCCTCATCAAGGTTTCTTACCTTTGGGTCTCATTTGGTCTTACTTAGAGTCAAGGTCAACTTACCTCATCAAGAGAAACTATCCTCTCTTTGGAAGTCACACCTACTCTACTACATACATACTTGCTCTTACACTTTGGACATTGCAAGTACACTTCAGATTCATTTACATTCCATCCAACTCTTGGTCTTCCATACTCTTTCCATTTTTCATCTAGTCTCACACATCTTGGTCAATATCTAGTTCATGGTTGAAACCCGTCTTCAAAAATCTAGGAGAGAAACTAAAGAGGCTCAAGAATCCACATACATGAGTTCTTATGAGTATGACAATGAGATCTTTTTCAATTCTGATCATACTACATTACCTGACATGGATGCCTATAGAAACATTCCAAATGTTGAGAACACGGACACTATAAACAACAATGCTACACATAATGATAATATGGACAACTTTTCTGTACATTCAGCAGATGTGGAAGAATCCATTATGAATCCCCATTTCAATCGATTGGTTGAGGAAATAATGAGGAGAGATAGACAATACTTCTTACAAATGATGGCACAAAGTGGAGCCAAGATACCTCATGATTTTGACATGTCTCAAATAATGGAAAATCAACCTTTGCAACAACCTCACTCCAACATGGATTAAAGGAGACCTAATAGTGGAGGAAATAGAGGACCATATATGGTACCTGAATCACCATCAGCTTTGCTTCAAAAACCAGAGGTCCCACATACACATGGTCAAACATATGATACTCACCTTCGCAGACCATTATGGAAGTCTTATGGAGAAAAATATGCTCAATCACATATCAATGCTAAGGATCAACCACCAAAGCAATGGGATATTCCAAGACATGCTCAAAATTTGGACACAAGGAAACCCCGCGTCAAATTTGGGGGCAACACATTAGAACATGACATGCCTGTAGAGTATGGTATACATGCACAAAATAGATATGGTGTTCCTCAACATGAATCTATACCAAGTGGTCCATATATGGAGCATCATTACAGACCTCCTCCATATGAACTTGTGTATGATCAATATCATCCATATATGCAACATGCTCCTCCTCCAATGGGTACCTCAAACATAGGATTTGGTCCAAGAAGTCGATCTCCACCTAAGAGTAATTTAGAGCAACAAATCAGGGACTTACAAAAGAAAATGGAGGACATAAATACACCAAAGCCAACATACACAATGAGAGACATATGTCCTTATCCATTTGACAAGAGCATTCCAATGCCTCCTTTTCCTACACATTTTGTGACGCCTAAATTTGATAAGTATAGAGGAAAAGGTGATCCTAAGGCACACATAAGACAGTTGTTCACAGCTTGCATTGAGGTAGCCGTAGAAGAGACATATTTGATGAGATTATTCCCACAAAGCTTAGGTGATAAAGCTATGGAATGGTTCTCCCAACTCCCACCTAGTATTAACTCATGGGGTGACTTAGCAGAGGCATTTATTCAACATTTCTCCTACAACATAGAGACAGACATATCAGTCACTACTTTGTGCAACACTAAGCAAAAAGAGGGAGAGTCTTTTGCATCATTCTTACAAAGATGGAGAAATCTAGCTAGCAGATGCTCTTGTGAAATTCCACAAAAACAAATGGTAGAAATGTTCACCCAGAATGTTAACAAAGAAATTGGCTATGATCTAAGGAAAGCTTGTTTGTCCACCTTCAAGGACGTTATTGAACAAGGCTTAGCTACAAAAAAGGTTCTAATTGAACAAGGAGTCATCAAGATATTTAAGGAAAACAAAGATGACTTTAAAGGAAAAGACAAGCCAAGATTTTGGAATAAGAACAAGAACACAATCAATGATGGTGTTGTTGATGCCAACACAGTGCAACCCAAAGTCATCTTTTCAGGATCAAGTTCTACAAACAATCAAGTGAATACTCAAACAACTTCCAGATCACGAAGGAAGTACACTCCATTGGGAGAACCACATGAGTCAGTTTTCAAGAAGCTTGTGGCAAACAAGGTAATCACAGTTCTAGATTTTCCTCCATATGACCCAAAGGTTAAACCAAATTGGTGGAATGATGATGAGTTTTGCAAATTTCATAAGAGCAAGGGTCATAAGACAGGAAATTGTCATCGACTGAAGAACATCATACAATATCTCATTGATAGAGGTGACATTGAGATTGAGGGACATTTGTCTAATCAAGAACATGAGATGTTTAAGGAACCATTCCCAAAACATGACAAGGGAAAAGCTAAAGCCATAGAGGATCAAACCAACTATATCAGAGCATCTTACAACTATGATTCAACAATCAATCACATCTTGATGGACAATTATGTCTCTACCATTATCATCAAGGACAAAACATCTGAGAATTCTACCTAGAGACTCAGAATTGTCCTAAAAGGTGTTGGATCTTCTTCTCAACCTACCTCTGAATGTAATGTTACAACTCATTGAGGTAAAATCACTTTGCAAGGTGCTCCAACTAAAAACACCACTTCTTCATTAACCAAACCTGAATATGACCTTGTAGAACAACTAGGGAAGACACCCGCACTCATCTCGATCCTTGAGCTATTACGCATATCTCCCGCACATAAAGCCATTCTTGACAAAATCTTGAGAGATACTGCCATTCCTACTGATCTAAACTTGGACCAGTTTCAAGCCATGGTGGGATACCTTTCCATTCCACACTCCCTTACTTTCACAGAAGCCGATGTTGCCTCCGTAAGTCAGCCACATAATGCACCACTATACGTTGAAGCCTTCATACACAAACATCGAATAAAAAGAGTCCTGATAGATGGAGGAGCAGGCCTAAACATTTGCACATTAAGCACTATAACACAATTGGGATATTCTGATAAAGCTGTGAATTCTACAAACAAGATCACCATTAAAGCATATGATGATGAAGAGCATTCATCCAAGGGCACAGTCACCTTACCTCTCAGAGGTTGGCCAGTTACAAAGGATGTGGTCTGTCAAGTCCTGGATTTAAATCTCACTTATAACATATTGCTAGGACATCCTTGGATTCATGAAATGAGGGCAGTCCCATCCACATATCACCAATGCATTAAGTTTCCTTATAACGGAGTGGAAGTAATAGTTAACGGTGATCCTAATCCATTCATATACTACAATAACCTAAAATCAAAGACTGAGACCATCATTCCCAGTAATCGTGAGGCTGTTCCTTCTTCGACATACATTGATCCTAAGTCATTAAAACCTTCGACATCAAAACAAGGTGAGCTTAAAGGCAAATTTCAGGACAAAGGCATGGGGGAATATACTTTAAATCAAACCATGTACTTACGACAAGTCATGAGTTCCCCAAAAGAATATGGGAGACCATATCCTAACAAGCAAGTATTCATCATGATGCTCAAATGGGACCCTACTACCTTTCAAAGATGGGGTGAACTAGAAGAGGAAGATTTATACCAAATGCTTTTTAGAGATAATGAAGAGGAAACACAAGAGCACATTAGTCTACCATGTGAGAAATATGGCAAAGGCTTCAAAATTCTACAAAAATTTGGGTATGATGGAAAAATCCCTCTGGGGTTACAAAAGGAAGGCATCATTGAACCTTTACAACCTGAATTGAATCTCAAGAAGGAACACTCGAAAGGACTTGGTTTCTTAACTTCTAAGGTCCACACCCAAAGGACAAAAGAAGCCTTACAAATCAAAGCTGTCAAAATTCAACAAGAGGATTGCTATTCCACAGATTCCAACGAATGGGAATGGGGTTCCGACAAGTCTTCTAGTGACTACGAGCTCACCGAGACATTCAGAGAGCCAGATGAACCCACAGAAGAAGAGGAGTTTTATAACAAGTTCAAAGTTTGTCAAGAAACAACCCATGAGGAGTCTACACAATCCTTGTCTCAAGGTTCTAGGTTGAAATCACATAGGATGAGAACACCTGTCCCAGAATGTGCTACTAGTGATGATAATTTGGATTCACTTGCGATCGAGACTGATGAGGAGAGTGCCATCGATGACCTCGATAATTACCTTGACATACCCGAATATAACTACATCTTCACTCTTAGCCCCGCTAACTTTGAAGACATTAACGACCTTCCCCTTGTTCACCACCAACTCATTGACTGGGATCATGAAGGACCTGCACAATTTGACACATTCCAAAATGATGAAGCTTTTATTGACTATCTAGGTATACGAGATGATCTTCCTCTTGGAGACCATAAAGCGGGATACACTATAAAACTCAATAGCGTGGCATATTTTGTGAGGGTGTCAGACCTTCCAGTCGCAAAAATGTGAAAATAAGAACAAATCAAGGGTCTTATGGCGAAAACCACATTGTGGCGCTATCTGACCCCAAAAAAGTAAAAAGAAAGGACGTATCTGAGGGTGAAAACCTCTCTGAGGCACCCGAAGA
Source organism: Cryptomeria japonica (assembly GCF_030272615.1). Classification (NCBI taxonomy): domain Eukaryota; kingdom Viridiplantae; phylum Streptophyta; class Pinopsida; order Cupressales; family Cupressaceae; genus Cryptomeria; species Cryptomeria japonica. Next base: position 798,179,589 of record NC_081407.1, on the reverse strand, counting down.
TGGAAGGCTCGACATTCTCCCAGCATCATATGAGGAAAAGTCATCCATGTTGGTAGAGGAGACTATCAAAACAAACATTGGTACAGAAGAGGTTCCACACAACATATTCCTAGCTCAATCACTGACAGAGTCCGAAAGGTCAAAATTCATAAGTTTCTTCAAAGAATGACAAATCAACTTCGCCTGGTCATACGCTGATATGCCTGGAGTAGATCCGGATTTGGTAATGCATCATTTGACAGTCAAACCGGGGGCAAAACCAGTAAAACAAAAACTAAGAAAAATGCATCCACAAGTGGCATTACTAGTCAAAGCAGAACTTGAGAAATTACTCGATGTCGGACTCATACACCCAATTGATTATCCTGAATGGATCTCCAGCTTGGTACCTGTTAGTAAACTAGATCGTAGCATCAGAATTTGCACATATTTCAGAGACATCAACAAAGCTTGTCCAAAGGATGACTTCCCATTACCAAATATTGACTTGATTGTTGATCTCACAACAGGTCATGAAATGTTATCGCTGATGGATGGATTCTCTGGTTATAATCAAATAAGGATCGCACCCGAGGATTAACACAAAACATCATTTACTTATCCGTGGGGAACTTTCTGCTGGAATGTCATGCCTTTCGGGCTAAAGAATGCAGATGCTACATATCAACAAGCCATGACTACTATCTTTCATGATCTCATGCACGTAACCATGGAAGATTATGTTGATGACCTCTTGGGAAAATCAATAGACAGAAATACACATTTGGACATACTTTCAGTCGTCTTTGATCGGTTGGAAAAATACAAAGTAAGATTAAACCCCAAGAAATGTGTCTTAGAGAAAATCCTAAAAATCAATAAGATAGAGAGAAGAAGGGCAAGTTCAAACCAAACTTGCTTGGTCCTTACATCATTACAGTAGTATATGGATCTGGTGCATATCAACTTTCAACTATAGAAGGTGAAGCTCTGGAGGATCCTATCAACAACATGCACCTTCACAGGTTCTACACATAGCTCTTTGGAATATCCTAATTCAAAAACACAAAAAATCAAAAAACAAAATTCAAAAATACAAAAAAATTATAAAAATAAAAAATCGTTACTTGGTGAAAACCTGGCAAACAGGTGCCTTGTGACACAAAAAACATTGAAAAATAAAAAAAGTAAAGAGAAATAATTTCGTCCAACCGTGAAAACCACTTCGGTGGTGCCCTGGGCAAGTACCATGGTGAAAACTGGGTCACCAGCACCATGCGTATAGACATTGCTCCTCCCTCCTTCAGGATTCACTTTCATCCTTTCACTTTGCACACACTCACGACCAATTCGTTCATAATAAACTTACCCATTCCATCATGGCTTGCTATTGATCTACCCAAGATTGGTTCACCATTCATAATAAACCTCCCTTTTCATTTCCCTTTCCATCCATAATAAATCAGATCCTATCTGTGGCTAAGGCAAATCCTACATCTAGTGATGGGTGTGGAAATGAAAACATCACATGTTTTCGAGGAGTACAGTTTCTTCCAGCTTTCTTCAGTCCATCCGCGCACAATTCGCAATAAAGGAGCATTTGCATCGCAGATCTGCAATAAAGTTTCATCTTCTCCGCAATAAAGTATCAGTTTCATGGATTCAGTTAGTTTTAGATGAGACACAACAACAACAATGGGCTTCAACAAATCAAATCTTTCAACAGACTCAGACAACATTATGGTTCAGTGCTATCTATCCTTTCTGTGAAAGTAAACATTGTGACCACAATCAAATAAGACTTATACAAGTGACAAGAGACACTAAACTTGAGGGCTACAGTGGATGTTGGTGTCGAGTCTTGGTTTTCTTTTGATTTCATCTTTTTTGGTGACATGTCTTTTAGCTTTTTTGGGATGTCTCTGACTAGAGATTTTATCTCCAAGATGTCTTTGACTAGAAAGGCGAGGATGGGGTATCGTCACCTATTTGTATTTGCTGTCTGTGGATTGTCTCTTAGTAATACTATGACTTGTCCAGGGATATGAGGACACTGTGAGTCTAGTGTGAACTAGGGAATTCCTTGTTTGTGACTGTCTTATCTCCATGCAAACAGGTACAATGACTTTCTGGGTCGAACATATGCCTCGATTGTCATAACCTACTTGCCATAATAAAGCTCAATGATGATAATGCAGAAGAAGCTCTTTCACTTTCATATCTTCTATCTTTCATCCCCCTTTCTTGATTGACTTCCATCGTCCTTCTCGAGTCCGCGTAGCCTGCTATCACATGACTGAGTATAATGACACACCAAAAACATTTGCATTTCATGTAATTTCACCTGCATTACCACATATAAGCATTTCATACATACATATAGATATCACAACTGCATCACATCCTGCACACAACACATGTTAACACAGTTACATTTGCATTATCATATTCATTTGCATTACATACATTTACATTTTCATCATGCATAACATGTTTAAACATAAAAGAGCAAAAAACATTGCATTGCATCATGAAACATCTCATCACATAGGTACACATGCATATAGCTGCTGCAAAGATGAATCATTTCATATATATATATATATAAAGTGTCATGATACAATGATGTCAAAATCATATGGCTACAAAAGCACCCGCAGGTGTCTACAATACAAAAATGATACAAAACTGATACAAAGGGAGCCCTCTATGGCTATGATGAACTCCCTCCCTCGGAGCCGCCTGGCCTCGATGGAATCTGAGCCCCTGAAGGACCCGCCCCAAGATCATCCTGCCTGTCCCCTCTATCTGGTGGTGGTGGAGGACCCATAACCCCACCACTCGATGCCTGTCTCCTCCAGCTCCCTCCCGTAGCTATCGCTGTATGTGACAGTCTATGGAAGCTCCTCACCCGTTGATCTGCTAGCACTGCACCATAGTAGACGTCTCTCCAGTAGGCAATCTCCTCCCCTGCCCGCAGGATGTAAGCATATCCTGCCCCTGTATCCTTCGCTGCCTGTCTCCCGACCCTTAGTGCTGTCTCAGCCTCTGTATAACGCTGGATAGCCTGATCCCACTCCCACTCAGTATCTCGGAGCCTGGTCTTGAGCTGATCCCTCTCCCTCTCCATCTCCTGGATCTCATTTGCCTGGCCCTGGCAGATCTCCCTCAGATCTATCAGCTCATCCTCCACTGGGTCAGCCCCCTCCACCTCTGCCTGTGGCTCCCCCTGTACGGGTGCCTGCCCCTATGCCTGTACCTGTACCTATACTGGTACATGTCTCTATCCCTGTCCCTGCACCTGTACCCACCTAGGACCCTGTGCTGCTGGCACCTATAGCAGCAATCCACCGCGACCCCTCACCACCCGACCCTGTCTCTCCTCACCACCCGCCCTCCAAGGTGCAACCCGCCTCTCTCCAACTGCTCCCCTCCTCCTCCATCGGCCTTTGCCCCCATCACCTCCACCACCATCATCATCACCACCCCCATCTCCATCCAATGCCTCTCCCAGATTTGTCAACCGTGGGAATGGATGCTCTGCCCAGTATGCTGTGTACTCAACATCCATCCCGACGTCCTCAATCTCTGGCCACATGTCCCACGGTAGGGGCATCATCTCTACCAGCTGTGTCACTACCTGATCATACAACAACAAGGGTCCAAACTGTGTCTGATCTCTAATTGTCCGTGCATACATGCCTGAGCCCTGGGGCATCCTCTGAATCCGGCCAAACTATCGGCCAACCCTGTCCACAAGCTGTCTCTCTAACACATAGGGCGTCCGCCCAATTAGGTACCTACTCTGAAAAGTGTACGACAGCTCGACTGCGTCATCCTCCCACTGCTTGTAGCCCAGGTATGGTCTCCATAAGACCACATCAATATCATCTATCACTCACCACCAATGCTCTAGCCTGCCAATCCGTGGCTGCGAGGTGATCATATCATACAAATGAACAAAGCTGCGTCCATGACCCCTGCCCTTGAAGTGTATCGGTCGGGTAACTAGCAGATGCTCATAGGCCCATACCTGCAGCAATGTAACTCCGTAGCCCAATCCCACTGATCCATGGTAGACAAACTGATGCAGCTCGTAATACAAATGGGCCAGCACACACGCTCCCTAGGCATATCTGGTGTGCTGCGTCACCAGTGTCTCCAGTGCTCGTCCCCAACCCACAACCAACCCCCGTGTCGCCTATCTAGACACAGGAACCCACTGATAGCTCCTCCTACCACTGTCGACAATGCTAACCCTATGGCTGTCATGGTGTCCCATGCAACGTGTCCTGCCCTCATCTCCAGTCCTGGGTCCTGGAACACCCATCTCAATGCCTCCCTGTCTCCATCTCGATCGTATGGGATCAACTCCCCATCGATCGGTATCCTCAATATCCTATATACATCCTCCAGGGTGACTATCATCTCACCCATCGGCAAATGGAACGTGCACGTCTCAGAGTGCCATCTCTCAGCTAATGCAGTCAGCAAACCCATGTTTGCCCGAAACTCGGGCACATATAGCACATGTCTCAATCCCATCTCCTTGATGGAAGCTCTGTCCTCGAAAGACAACTCAGGTCGCAACCTCTGAGTAGATGGGAATCTCTCTCGTGACTCTAGCATAGGCAAATACTCCTGCAGTCAAGCAAATCAATCATGTCAGTCATCATGACATTCCCTGTTTATCACAAAATGCTACTTGTTATCTAAATGCATATGGCTATCTACCCTAGTAACACTCACTGTTCATCACAAAGTGTTGCTATTTATCTTAGTGGTACTCCCTATTCATCACAAAGTACTATGTGTGTGACACTCCCTGTTCATCACAAAGTGTTACTCGCATTCGCACTCACTGTTCATCGCAAAGTGCTGCTCATTTCTTAGTACTCCCTGTTCATCACAAAGTACTCTATCTTGGTACTCACTGTTCATCATAAAGTGCCTTGATCTATCCTAGTCTTCCTAGAGGACCTGCTTGAGTGTATCCTCTCAGCAGCTTATCCAATCGACAGCGTATGTTCATCACAGAACTATCGATTTGACGTTGAAGACACAAACGTGCTTCCCTGACATAAACGCGCTTTCAGACTGTATAGACGTGCCTGAAAAACATAGACGCGCCTTATTGACACAGACGTGCCTATGCTCTGCACAGACGCGCCTGGGTGACACAGACGTGCCTTCTTGGCACAGACGTGCCTGAACATCGAAGACGCGATTGCAATTGACACAGACACGGGTTCCAATGCAGACGCGCCTGACACAAACACAGACGCGCCTCGCGAGCACAGACGTGCCTGACACCAACACAGACGTGCTTGGATGTTTTTTGACACTTTTGGACCCTAGTCTAAGCACATTTATGACCCTATCTAGCATGCATTAATGACAAAAAATTAAATGCATTAAAGTACGAGGAGGTTTGGTGGTACTTACCGGCTCTCCTGCCTCTGCTGGCCTCTAAAATCGGCGAACGCGGTCGAATCTATGAATGAAGGCCATCGTTGCTGACTGCTGTTGCTCTATTTTCGCTCTGCAATATGCTCTCATGGATGTGTAGATGATAGTGAGGATGTATTTTCCCCCATGGTCTATCTTATAGTCTTCGTTTCCCGAGTCAGTCTTCATTATCCCGTGACTCTGTCACTTTATCCGGTTAGTCCATTCTAGCCTTTCTTTCTTATCGAGAGATTGTCTGCAATCTTTTCAGACATTTTCATCCAATCTCTCGAGGGGGCATATCATTCCCATCCTGGGGCAACTCTGTATCAGTTCATCTTATCTTCTTTGAAACAACGCGACAAGCCACATTGTCTCAAAGAGGGGCAAAATGTAGACACCTAAAATTGTCATGTCTAATTAAATAAATATTTTATTTATTTAATTATCTAAGCCTAATTCTTCTATTAATTAAATAAATCTTTATTTATTTAATTAATTCATTTATCCTCTTCTAGCCTTATTTCTCATTTAAATAAATACATTTATTTATTTAAATTATCTTTTTCCTAAATTAAATAAATATTTTTATTTATTTAATTATCCCACTTCTTCTATTAATTAAATAAATCTTTATTTATTAAATTAATTCATTAGTCTTTTCTGCCCATGACACGTCATTCATCTCTTAATTCATACACTACCTACCCCTTTCATCATTTTATTATTTCTTTTACCTACCCTCTAATCATAGCCGACCTCCTTTTACACCTCTCAATCTTATCCCTCCATTTCATATAGTGTCTTCTATATAAGGAGATGCTTCCTTCATTATCAAACCCTAATCATTCTATGCATTCTAATCAATTTATGCAATTAACTACACTACGATCCTACTTGCAACCACATTCCGTTCTTTGTTGAGCTCTTGTGCATATAAAATCTGAGAGCAAACATATCAAGCAAGATCAATGGAGATAGGAAGAATGGAGATCCAAACCCTATTGGACATGTGATGGTATAATCTTTGTGATTTCGTTTGATTTGCATTGTCTTAGGTAATTTTCATATGTTATGGTGGATCTTTGTTGTTGTTAGGCTAGGGTTTTGTGGTTGAATTCATTTAGCCTTCCAATATTGTTATTATTGTTATCCATTTTCACCATATACACTATCAATTATACACAGATAGTATGGATCAAGCAATTATTGGAAGGTATCCAAGAAAATGTGACTGAACCTATGGTGATTCACTGTGACAACACCAGTGTTGGTATTTTGGATATGTTGATATGGTTTTGTCATTGATGTCAAGACTTGTCATTACTTATCAGCACTTGGAGATTTTGGTTATGTTCACCGACAAGACAGAGACTTATGCAAAACACTTGTATTTGGTTCACCGACAGATTATATTGTTCACCGACACTTGGAATGACTTGGAAACTACTTGGTTATGTCAAAGACATTATTCTATCACTTTTTTTTGGTGATTTGGTTAATTGTTTATTCAAGTTTGCATATTTGTTGTTACTGACAAATAGGTCCAGGATAAGCACCGACAAACTTATCTACTCCAGATCAACACGACATGTTATGGAGATGATTTATTATTATTGTAAATGAATTGAGCTGACATCATGCATCAGATATTGATTTGTTTGTAATTAAATTTTTTGTAATATCTTTTATTGAGCCGACCTATTCAATTGGTCTTAGGTTATGGTATATATGTAAGATCTTATTTGTAAGATCGATATGTGATTGGGAAGAAGAATTATAATAGAGTATATGTGAAAATAAGCAGAGCTATACACACAGACATCATTTGAAGGTTGAAGGAGGGTTTTGTGAAGGCAATCAAAACTACATGGGTACTGAATCCAACATATGAAGATGCTATTTTGTGCAGTACATTATCATTGGATTTAACCATCCAATTGTAATCAGTGTGACTCTCATTTTGTGATTGAGAAGTGAGCTCTAGGCAGTTGGCCTTTCTGCATGTGCAGAATCCATGTTGTAAACACATACTATATGCAGTAGTATCATTTAATTGTGGGTAAGGCTTCCCACCATGGTTTTTCTCCTTACAGGGTTTCCACGTACAAACATTGATGTTATGTGTTGTGGATGTTATTGTCTTTCTGTTTCATGCATTAATCTTTACCGGTATTAAGCATTAAGTTTTGGTTAAGTTGTTTTTGGTTGAATTTATTAGACAACTGATTCACCCCCCCTCTCAATTGTCTCTGGGACCTAACAATTGGTATCAAAGCCTAGTCCTCTTTTTGTAGAAGTTTAACAGCTCGAGGAGATCCAATGTCTACCAACTATTTCAAGAAGGACAGTACAAAACTTGATGGAACTAACTATGGCATATGGAAGATCAGGATGGAGACACACTTGAATTGCATTGGAAAGGATATATGGGAGGTTACAAAGAATGGTTATACTGCTCCTACTCCTGGTCAGCCTAATCCACCAACCTTAGGAAAAGCCTAATCCACCAACCTTAGGAAAAGATGAGGAAAATGATTGCAAAGCAAAAGAAGCACTTTTGAGCGCATTGTCTGATCAACAAATCATGGGATTGTCAGATAGATCTACTGCTAAAGCTATTTGGGACAAACTGGAAACATTGAATGAAGGAGATTCCACAGTCAAAATTGCAAAACTTGAATGCTACGGGGTCAAGTATGAAAGTCTGAAAATGGAAGAAGATAAAAGAATTTCTGCTTTTATGGAAAGAGTAAATGAAACTGTTTTGGGTATACAATGTTGTGGAGGAACCTTAAGTGAAGATGAGATTGTTTCTAAAGTTTTAAGAGCTTTGCCACCGACATATAAAATGAAAGTTACTACTATAAATGAATTAAGAACAATGCCTAATGCATCAGTATCTAGAGACACTTTGGTTGGAAAACTTTAAGCTTTTGAGCTTGAGAGATTTGGTCTTGTTGCTACTATCAAGATAGATCTAGCTTTCAAGGCATCATCATCAACTGCAACATCATCATCATTTTCTGATAAATCTGATTGGAAAGCCTTCTATGCAAGAGAACTTGAAGAAAGTAGGAGAGAAAATGAAGAACTTGAAGAACTTGAAGCACTATTTGCAAGGAAAATGCCTAAAGGTCCTATTGGAAGTAAGTATGAAGGTAAAGCACCCTTTAAATGTTTTAACTGCAATAAGATTGGTCGTATGGCATCTAGGTGTCCTGATAGACATGCAAGATTAAGAGAAGAAGCTAAAAAAACATATAAGCCTAACCCTGACTATCATAAATACAAATTCAAGAAGAATAGAAATAAATCTTGTTATTATGCTGATGAAGGAGTTACTGATGATTCTGATGAGGATCCAACAGACAATGGATGAGATTTTGTTGCTATATCAAAAGATCAATCGACACCTACTGTTCAACCGGTAGAGCAGGCCCTGACAGCTAAAGTTGAAGATAAGGATGAATGGATTATTGATTCAGGATGTTCACATCATATGAATGGAGATAAGAGTAAATTCTTAACCTTTCAGGAATACAATGGAGGTCTAGTAAGATTTGGAGATGATAAAGCTTGTTCGATCAAAGGAAAAGGCATTATATCTTTTGATGGTAAGCACAATACTAATAATGTTTACTATGTTGAAGGTTTGAAGCATAATCTTTTGAGTGTTGTTCAACTAGTTGAGAAAGGATTTCAGTTACAATTCAAGAATGGTAAATGCAAAATCTTAAACAAAACTGGTTTGGAAATTGCAACCGGTAATCAAACTAGAGGTAATATCTTTCATTTGAACAATAATGAGAAAACATGTTTGATTGCACATATTGATGAAAGTTGGTTATGGCATAAGAGACTTTGTCATGCAAATTTTGATTGCATTGTGAAAATCAGTACTACTAAGGCAGTTAGAGATTTACCTAAAATTGTTAAACCTCACAATCCAGTATGTAAGGAATGTCAATTTGGAAAGCAAGTTAGAGCATCTTTCAAGAGTATTTCGGAGAAGTCTAACAATTTTCTTGATTTAATTCATACTGATTTATGTGGTCCAGCAAGAACTAGAAGTATACAAGGAGATAGATATTTTATGCTAATCATTGATGACTATTCCAAAATGTGTTGGGTTACTTTTCTCAGCGAAAAATCTGAAACATTTGGGAAATTCAAACTATTCAAGGTGATGGTAGAAAATGAAACCGACAAGAAAATCAAGTGTTTGAGATCAGATCAAGGAGGTGAGTTCACATCTAAGGAATTTAATACATTCTGTGAAGTGAATGAGATCAAAAGACAATTATTAGCACCCCGAACACCCCAGTAGAATGGAGTTGTGGAAAGGAAAAATAGAACTATCTTGGATGTAGCCAGAAGTATGATATCAGAAGCAAATATACCTCATATATACTAGAGAGAAGTGGTCAATACAACTATTTATACATTCAACAGAGTTCACATCAAAGGAGAAACCGATAAGACCCCACATGAACTATGGTTTGGTAATACTTCTACTCTTAAATATTTCAGAATATTTGGAAGTAAATGCTATATTAGAAGAGATGAGTATATTGAAAAATTTGATCCTAGAAGTGATGAAGGAATATTTCTTGGTTATTCATCTAAGAGCAAGGCATATAGATGTTTTAACAAGAGATTGCACAAAATTGTTGAGAGTGCAGATGTGAAGATTGATGAACAGTTTAGAAGAAATTCAAGGTACACAAACACTGAACTGGCAATAGAGATAATCACAAATGAACCTACTGTGAATACACCGGTACAAAATGGTGATCCAGTTACACCGACATCATCTTAAGATTCAACAGTAACTGAAGAACAACAACAAGCAAAAACACCCCGGTATGTAAGACTAAATCATTCTGAAGATCAGATAATTGGAAACAAATTTCAAGGAGTTATGACTAGAGGAAGATTGGCAAATGAGGAGGTATGTCTTATTTCTCAAATTGAACCTACATCAGTTAATGAGGCATGTGAAGATAAATATTGGATTAAAGCAATGGAAGATGAATTGGAACAAATTGAAAAGAATAAAACTTGGTCATTAGTTCCCCGACCTAAAGACAAAAATGTAATTGGAACTAAATGGGTTTTTAGAAAAAAACTTAATGAAGATGGCATGGTAATAAAAAATAAAGCAAGATTGGTGTGTAAAGGATATTCTCAGAAAGAAGGAATTGATTACAATGAAACCTTTGCACCGGTAGCTAGAATTGAGGCAGTAAGACTTTTATTGGCTTTTGTAGCACACAAGAACTATAAAGTATATCAAATGGATGTTAAATGTGCATTTTTGAATGGAGATCTTGAAGAAGAAGTTTACATTGAGAAACTTGATGGATTTTCTTTGATAGACAACAAAGACATGGTTTGCAGGTTAAGGAAAGCTTTATATGGATTGAAACAAGCTCCTAGAGCTTGGTATGCAAGATTGGACAAATATATTTTGAAGCTTGGTTACACAAAAGGTAATGCAGACAACAATCTATACTACAAAGTAACTAATGATGACATCTTGGCTATTGAAGTTTTTGTTGATGATATAATCTTTGGAGGAGAAGATGGTTTGTGTAAAGACTTTTCTAACAAAATGCATCAAGAATTTGAAATATCTATGATTGGAGAGATAAAATTCTTTTTAGGATTGTAGATTTCACAGACTGATAAAGGTATATTTTTATGTCAATCTAAGTACTTGAAGGAATTACTAAAGAAATTTGGCATGGAGAATTGTAAACCGGTAAGCACACCTATGACTACAAACAAGACCTAATATTATGAATGCAGTACGTATTGTTTCAAGATTTTAGAGTAATCCTAAAGAAAATCATGAATTAGCAGTGAAAAGGATTTTCAGGTACCTACAAGGCACTACAAATCTTGGTTTATGGTATCCTAGAGATGAAAATTTTGACTTATATGCATACACAAATGCTAATTGGGCAGGAGATGTGGATGATAGAAAAAACACCACCAGTGAAGCATTTTTTCTTGGCAGCAGACTAATTTCATGGTTGAGCAAGAAACAGAGTTGTACAAGTTTATCAACAGCAGAATCAGAATATGTTGCAACAACAACTAATTGTACATAGGTACTATGGATCAAGCAAATGTTGAAGGACATAAAGGTAAATTGTAAGGAACCTATAACTATCTACTGTGACAATACAACAACAATTGATATATCAAAGAACCCGACACTTCACTCTAAAACTAAACATGTTTCTATCAAACTGAACTTTCTAAAGGAGAATGTTGAAGCAAAAGAAGTAAAATTGGTTTATGTGAATACTAAAGAGCAGATTGCAGATATTTTTACAAAGCCTTTGCCTAAGGAAACATTTGAGTATCTCAGAGAGCAACTTGGAGTCCTAACCCCACCAGCAGAGACTTAGACAATTGATGTTTGTCATCAACTGACATAATTAACAGATAAATCTTTTATTCCGGCTTTGATGAGGAGAGATACTTCTTAGGGGGAGTAGTTGGTATATTGAATGAACTGGTATTTTGTATTTGGTTTTGTATTGCTTTGGTATTTGATGTCAAATGGGGAGAGATTGATATGGAAAAACACAAGGATAACACATATTATTCCTAGGGAAAGAGATTATTACTTTGGAGTGAGATGATATTATGTATTTTTGATTTCTGGTTAATGATCTCTTTGGGAGATTGTTGGTTTTTGGTTTTTGGCATTTCTGTTTTGGCACTTTGATGGTTTTTCCATCTTGTGTTGCCATCAATGCCAAAGGGGGAGATTGTTGGTATTTTGGATATGTTGATATGGTTTTGTCATTGATGTCAACACCTATCATTACTTATCAGAACTTGGAGATTTTGGTTATGTTCACCGACAAGACAAAGACTTATGAGAAACACTAGTATTTGGTTCACCGACAGATTATATTGTTCACCGACACTTGGAATGACTTGGAAACTACTTGGTTATGTTGAAGACATTATTATATCACTTTGTTTTGGTGATTTTGTTAACTGTTTATTCGGGTTTGCATATTTGCTGTTACCGACAAATAGGTTCAGGATAAGCACCAACAAACTTATCTACTCCAGATCAACATGACATGTTATGGAGATGATTTATTATTATTGTAAATGCATTGAGATGACATCATGCATCGGATATTGATTTGTTTGTAGTTGATTTTATTGTAATATCTTTTATTGAGCCGACCTATTCAATTGGTCTTAGGTTATGGTATATATGTAAGATCTTATTTGTAAGATCGATATGCAATTGGGAAGAAGAATTGTAATAGAGTATATGCAAAAATAAGTAGAGCTATACATGCAGACATCATTTGAAGGTTGAAGGAGGGTTTTGTGAAGGCAATCAAAACTACATTTGTACTGAATCCAACATATGAAGATGCTATTTTGTGCAGTACATTATCATTGGATTTAACCATCCAATTGTAGTCAGTGTGACTCTCATTTTGTGATTGAGCAGTGAGCTCTAGGCAACTGGCCTTTCTGCATGTGCAGAATCCATACTGTAAAGACATACTATCTGTAGTAGTATCATTTGATTGTGGGTAAGGCTTCCCACCATGGTTTTTCCCCTTACAGGGTTTCCACATATAAACATTGGTGTTATGTGTTGTGGATGTTATTGTCTTTCTGTTTCATGCATTAATCTTTACCGGTATTAAGCATTAAGTTTTGGTTAAGTTGTTTTTGGTTGAATTTATTAGACAATTGATTCACCCCCCCTCTCAGTTGTCTCCGGGACCTAACAACCAGTGCTATCAACATATCCAAGAATCTAGTGATGCATTCCAAGACAAAGCATATAGCTATCAAATACCACTACCTCAGGGAACATGTTCAAGACAAGGAAGTGAGGTTGGAGTACATACCAACAAAAGAACAGGTGGCTAATATCTTCACCAAGCCACTTCAAAAGGACACCTTTGAATAACTCAGAGGTAAGCTAGGGGTGATACCCCTACCTACATTAAAGTAATAAGAAAAAGGGCTCTACATCAATCTGGTATGATTTCTTTATGAAAATTTTCTAAGACTAGATTGATAAGTGTGGACTACTCCGGTTAGGGGAGCAGTCTTGTAAGTGTACTGAAATACATCTTTGGCATTGTTGTCAAAGGGGGAGATTATTATAGTGTTTGAGTATTGGTGAGTAGTGGGCAAAATGCGTGAAGTAGTGTTGAGCAGAAGTTGCTGTAGTAGAGGGTTGCTAGAAGTGGTTAGAGTGTTTTGTTGGATTTAGAGTATTGCCAGTGTTAGGGGGAGATACTCATTACTCAGAGAAGAAATAATGACCGATACAGAGATAAAGAAAGAAATGAAGAAAGTACATGCAGGAGAAATTGATAAGATAGATTATGAAGTGTTGCCATCAATGCCAAAGGGGGAGATTGTTGGCATTACTGATATTGAAGAAACTGATTAATCGAGTGAACCAGTATATTAGCTGAGACTTGTCATTGATGACTAACACTGACCAGTGGAGTGGTGTATCTTAGTACCAAAGGTGATGGCTTGCAAACAACATGGAAGCAGTATCAAAGATAGATGATCAAGGTTCAATCGGCTCAAGGGAAGACAGACTAAGCTAATCGGTTTGTCATTCAAGAAGATTGGTGTTAAGGTCAGATCTTCAAGTTGGCTATTTTGATGATGATGAAGTCATAGAAGGTGCCTTAGGCAAGAAGGCTTGAAGTCCTATACAAACCAGAATCTCATTGGCAAACAAGAAAGGAGGCTTGATGGAAGTACATCAAATTGGTATCAAAGGATGAACCGGTAGTGGAGAGTGCAGTGGTATACTGATAGACCGGTGAAGCAGAAGGAAGATAGGTTGTCAGCGTAAATCTTAGAGCGGTGATTAGTTACATAGTTGCAATGGCAAAAGGTGAGTTTGTGTTAACGCCAAACTAAAGGTTGGTGAAGTCAACCTCAGTCATCATGTAGTTAAGCCATGATTATTTGTGGATTTTCTTGTTTGCATTTAAAAGACTGAACTTGACCCATAAGTCGCTATTTTTTTGGGATGTAGAGGTAGATTTGGATGAGTAGTTGCTGGAATTGTTGTAGGGCACATAGAGAAAGAGCGAGAATATTTAAATTTGAAATATATCGATATTTGTGATTGCATTGATTAAGGAAACACCTGAAGGTGATGACAGAGAGTGTATAAAGTGTTTTGAGTTCATACAAAACTTTTTGATCAAAAAATTTGCAAAGTGCAAATCCTGTGAGAGGTGATCCCATGTGTAGAATGAAGAGTGAGGAAGTGATAAATGATTTAGTAGAGAAACGTGTGTGTGAAGTAGACCGATAGAGTGCAGAGTTGAGGGTATGGGCAGAGGACTGGTGTAGTGCAGAGCAGACACAATCGGTGCAGACAGAGTATGAATTTCATTGTGATCTTATCAAGCTATTAGTAGCTATTCTAGCAGATCAACTTCCCGTTGCTTTCTAACCATTGCAACTCAAAATCCCTTAACTGGGTGACATCTTAATTGATGATCTTAAGTCCTTCAACAAGGCTACCTCTAACAGGGTAAAGGCACTAATATGCCTTAAATAAAATCCTTTAACCGGGTGGCACCTAACAATGTCTTTGTAATCTCCTTTCAGGGATGGATCCTCACCCGGCGTACTCCAGAAGAGTGCAAATTTTATGAGTTTCTCCTCACACCGTGGTTTTCTCCCATTTGGGTTTCCATGAGATAAATCTTGGTGTTATTGCGTATCTTTTCATGCATGCGTGTTCTCCTACAATAATTGTTTGTATTGATGAATATTAAGTTAGTACAGACTTGAGTAAAAAGGTTTTAATTTTGTAAAACTAGTAAAGTGCTAATTCACCCCTCCCCTCTCAGCACCAGTTGGGACTAATAGGGGGCTAGAAGAAGGAGCCCACAGAGGAATGAAAGAAGGATTTGTTTGGGTGGGGAGTGACAGCTAGTCATCTTTGTGATGACATGGAAGCTGCGACCCCTCCTCAACATATTATGTTTACCCTAAAGCTCCTCTTTCCACTTTCTCTGATCCTGGGCATGAAGGCTCAAGCTCCTCTTTCCATTTTCTTTGATCCTGGGAATGAAGGCTAAAGCTCCTCCTCTATTTGAGGGGTGACTTTACTTCTTGCCAGGACCCAGTATCCCTTCCGAGAAGGGAAACAATCTATTGGACATAATGTAACATCTCACACTCCATCCGAAGGTATCAGGGTGATAATGGCATGGATCAAGAAGTTTTGCTTCTACCAATTTTTATTTGAAAATTTTGATTCACAACCAGTGCATGGATAAATAATTTTTTTTGTAACTGAATTGCATATGGCCTTTTAGGCCTAATTGTTGAGAGTAAATGTTTTGTTGACATCTGTCTCTTGGTCTGAACCTTGTTGCTCCCTTTTCTTCTATAAAAAGGGAAATCAAGGCCATTAGAAGGGTTCCTTTTGTGGGGGTCTCTTGAGGGTTCCGAAATTCTAGTGCTTTTGGGCTTCCTTTAATGGTTCCAGTAGCGAGTCTAGGTGAAGGAGCAAGTTGTACAGTCATTTACAGAGCAAATGAAAAGCATTTAGTGTCAATATTTGTGCAAGTTCTTGAAGGAGTTATATGTAAATTTATTTTGTGACAGAAGTAGTAATTTTATTCAATAAAAATTAAATTATGATCTATTTCTCTTCGGTGCATAATTCTATCATCTTTCAAATGAACATAATCAAGGGTTTTTTCATTTGTTGCATTGTTATGGTATATGTAATTTTTTATTTAATGCTTCCTATTATGCCCAAGAATGTGGAATTTTTGTTAGTCTGCAATCATATTAAGGATGCACCTCATTGTAATTGGTGGGAAGATTACTTAAGGGAAGAGGGTTTTGAGGTCCCAGAAAACTTGTCGAACATACCAATGGATAAGATACAGGACACACACACACACACATAATGGCAAGGATACAAAGGTCGAGATACATGTTGATTATAGGTATGAGGAAATGCCAACTTTATGGAGGAGGGAAAACATGTACTTGATAGAACACCTCCATATATATTACAGAAACATCCATAGCATATAAAATCATAAGAGTATTAAGAATGAAAGGATCAAACACCACAATAGATAGGAATACAACATAATTAGTAAAACATGCATGCAACTCAATTAAAGGGAATATCTTTTGAGGATCCAATTCCATGATAGATGTTATAGACAAAGAAGTAAAAACATAGTCTAAGGCTAGGTAGGTGAGATCAAATATATACAACACAATGAAAGCCCAAAACCTAAATAAGATGTAATAATGAAACACAAATGAGGGTAGATCCAAAATCTAATCAAATCTAATATAAAAATAATGCAATCATAAAATCAGATCTAAAAAAAATCACACTTTCATAATCAAAGGCAAACAAGAAAATAATTCACCCACAATGAATCAACTATTATAATTGGAAGGTCACTTCATCAAGACAACATCAAGACAATAGACCAGTACCTTATCCTAGGGCATAAAGTCACTTACAATTCAAAGACAACTTGATAATAAATTTCAACAAGATTCATTTGTAGATAAACATAAATGAATATGCCATTACATACACAACCCAAATTCATACAAATGATATAATCATCAGATTTGTATTAAAAAAAATGATTTCACTGAAACTGCCCCAAGAACTTTAATTCTTTCCTTGAAAGAAATTTGAGAACAATTCCATAATCTGCCTTGTAGACATGTAAATTGAAAAACCCTCGACCATTCAATTCATAGTGAAAACATAAATTCAACACAAAGACAATTATGTGAAGATCTCAAACTGCAAATGATATTATATTCATATTGATATTAGAAAGTAAATTCAAAATGCGATTCAACTATGCACTTATCAAATTCTTGAACTGTTGAACCATCATAATTGTATCAGAGTTTTCAACATCAATAAAACTGGCTAACTGGCCATCCCTCTCTACCGGTCAAAAAAGAGAAGTGGCCATCCCTCTCAATAATCTTGGAATCCTTTTATAAGATGAGGATGCAACAAGCTTAGGATTACTTTGAGGAATCTTGGGTAACAACCTGACATGTCTTCTTTTGCTTTAGGATGTCTTGCCACCTGTCCACCTCTTTGTCTGTTGGCCAACTGAATGCCTTTACCTCTTCCAACTTTGCAACTGACTCTGTCCATTTGGCATCTGTAACTGCCCTGGCCTCAACAATAAAATTTGTATGGTCAACTTCAACCTTGAACAACGAATCAAGCATACCGTTAAGGAAATCAACATCAACCTGATCATCTATATGCTTGATTATTTCTTCTCCCTCCATAATCAAATCAAATTCACTAGTCCAATCATAAATTGATTTCAATTCTCCATTATTACCATAAATTGAAGGCACCAATGTACTATAACCTTCCCCAAATGTCTGCAATTTTTCATTTATAAGCACATCCTTGTGAAAAATACATATGTTGCATTGATTATCTCTACCATGTCTTAGTGTCACTGATCTTGGGAGGGAACACGTTACTATACAACATTGCAGTATCCAACTTATCCATTAATTTGCTTCTTCCTGACAAAACATTGAACAAAGGTCCAAGAAAAGCGACAACCTCTAAGGATTTTTTACTTGCCTCTTTCAAAGAAATGTGCAAATCATGCACTACCATCAATTTTCCTTTCAATAAATTAATCCCATGTTTCATAATTTCTGACACAACATAGATAGCCTTGACATTTTATTCCTTTTCAAGCTTTTCAATTTTCTCTGTGTATTCCTCCATTTTTGCTGCCACATCAGCTGGTATTTCTTGTACTTGTTCTGTAATCTGTATTGGAGGGGGCTCATTTGCAATTTTTTCTTTCAACTCCACTAACTCTTCCTCCAGAGTGACCTTCTTCATTAGTGTCTCTTCAAATCTTTTAGATAATGCAATCAATTGGTTATATGTTTCTATGCATCTTCTTGACAAATCCTTTGCTTTTGATAAATTCAGGAAATAAACTTGAGTAAAAAATGAGGCAATCTCCGTGTCACTTATGTTCTGCAAATTCTAGATCATTCTGTCAGCTTTCTTTTCTTCTTGGATATTTAAAAGGTGGGGCTTTTGAGTGGAAGGGGCCAAAGACCAAGTAGCAAGTGTTTTTGACTTAGGATTAAATTATGATCCTCTTATTACATCTCCAATTTAAAATTCAGTTTTAAACAATGGGTCCTCTTGCTTCCTAATCTAATCAATAATAAAAATAGACTGGATATCCTAGTCAGGCATCACAATCATACCAGTACTCTTAACCAATTTTCTTGCCTGATCCATAGTTATTTTCTCCCTGTCAAGATCGCCTTGACAATCTCTTCATTCTTTTCTACATTTCCTTCCTCTATGATCAAATTTTGTCTTAATTGATTTTGTTTCAACCTTCTCAGAAAAATTTTAAATTCATCTGACTTAATAAAGTCATCATCTTTCATGAACTCATTTGACAACATCACACACTCATCAAAGCCTTGAGCAAGGGCTTTGTTTGTTTCTTCCTGTTCTTCATTCTGCCCTGCTTCTCTGAGATGTGTCTTTATTTGATGAAAGTAGTGTCCTTGTTCTATAACAATTGCTCTAGTAGGGTCTCTCCTCATAATTGCACCCACCTCTTTGGTTTTTTCTTTCTTTGTAGGTGGCACTTGGGAAGATTTAACTTCATCCCCACTCTCTACATCATCAACAGACACAATAAGTGGCCTCTTGCCATGTGAAGATTTCCCATCTTGGGGGTCTTTCTGCTGAGCAACCACTTCTAGAATTTGAGGCATTTGTTCCATAAGAGTCATATAAACTCAACATTCTGTTAATCCTCTTTGGGTACGGGCTATTAGGGCAAGAACCTGAGAAACTAGAGTTAGCATCCTTCAATTCTGCTTCAACTCTCATCAAATTTTTCCATTTTCTTCTCCTTTCTTGTACTTCCTCTTTTCTCAGCAAATTTCTAACCACATCTTCATCATCTAATGGTTCATGGTCCTTTATTGTGGCCCAAGGTGTCATTTTTGGCAATGCACGTTTAATAAATTGTTCAAGATCACAAAATCTAGACAAAACATTGACCAACCTATACTGTTTAAGGATATTTTTTACTTCATCAAAGGAATTCCTACCAATGGTAAAATCAGACACAACCCAAAGTCTAGGAAGAAAAGAACCCTTCCTGTGTTTCTCAAGGTATTATTTTTCAACTAGGGTCAATTGCCAAATAAACTTCATAAAATAAATCCTAACTGGAATAAATTTTGGTAAAATATGGGGAGGTTGAGGACAACCATAGACTCTGATCACAGTAAAGTTATAAAAAAAAAGAAGTCCCCCCAGTTATGTGAAATATACCAGTTTGGAACATACTGGTAAGGTCTCAAAACTCTCCTAACATTAATTGACAATCTTTCCCTATTTATTCCTAGCATTTCCATAATTGGCAAAACAATCCAATTTTCAAAGTAAAGGAAAGAAGAACGGGGAGAACTACTATCCCAAACGTGGATCCATATTTGTATTGGCATTAAGACACCAAATTCTTCTTTGAATAGATCCAATTCTTTATCCATGAACTCAAAATTATAGAACAAGATTAAATCCATCAACAATGAATAATGCTTAAATGTAGGGCTGGGTGCACCACTCTGAATTTCAACTACAACATTATGAATGTGTTCAACCACATATCCCACATAATCATAATATTTCTTAACATCCGGGTGTTGAATGTCCATAGCCATCATCAGTACTTCAGCTGACATTGTTGAATCTCCATCAAAACCCAACACTCTGCATAATCCATAGATTGTACAATGCATTTAATGGTGGAAAGGTGTGATGTCAAATGGTGGCTCGATACTATCTGGAATTCTAACTGGTTTCCCATCCACCCTAGCATGTATCTAGGCATTGCATGCTTCTTGATAACACCTTTGTATTTGTCATAATCCTCTGCAATCCGCTCCAAATCTATATCTTTACATGCAACACCAGTAATTCGGAAAGCTTCAACAAAGCTAGCTCTATTAATTGAAACTAGGATAGACTGGCTCTTTCTTCTGATTACCCTAGATACTGGGCAATAGCGTTTGGCCAACTCTTTGATAAAATCCACATCAACATACACATCTGGCACAATTAACTTTTCCATATTTAAATCCCAAGGGTTTGACATCGGCACACCCTTAACCCTATTATTCCCCAAATAATGAAACAAAGCAGTACCGGACATATAAAGCATGGTCGTGTTTCTACATTGGATCCATAAATATTTCCATGCCATTTCATTTTTATTCAAAGTAATGGAAGCCCCTGGCAACAAATCTACAAATTCTTCTTTGTATTTCTTATCCTTCTTTTCCTTAGTGGCCTTGGGCTTGGAACCTCCACTTGTCGTTGCCTTGCTCATTTTAGCTGCAGGAGAAAAACTTAACCAATTTTATGAAATTTTCCAACACCCAACACTCTGAATTCTCCAACGTTGTTGCGAAGCTCAATTCAATGGATTACCTCGAAGATAGAATGCAATTATACAAAATCTCGGCTCGATCATGCAATTTATGGTATTTAGGCACTGTCACTTCTCTCATTAATTGGCACACTTGCATGAACTAGCTACTATGGCATTAATTCAAAGGTGAAGTACTGGAGCGAAATTTGAATTCATGCCCTTCTATTTGATTGTCCTTCAAAACTTTTACAAAAACTGACAAACAAGTCCACGTGTCAATCCCTGATTGCTTAGCACCCCTTTTTCTCTTTTCTATCTCAGTTAATTTTTGGAGTGTCACTCAAGCACGTGGCAACAACTCGCAATCTCCCATGATGAACTGCACTTCCTTCAATCTCCTTCATGAGCTAGTGACCCAGCCATTCCCCATCTTTAATCGCACACTCACAACTTGTTATAACAATTTGGAAAGTATCGAGCAAGTTAGCGACAATGCTAACAAATCCTCTTAATCGCAAGCTTGCAATCCCTTTTACAAATCCTCAAAGAATCTCTTGAGTGAGCGAAAATCGTTGATCTTCATCTAGCCCTTCAGTCGCAACCTCGCAACAACATTTGGAATATTATTTCTTTACCTGCGAGCTGGCAACCACTGCAAATCTAAAGAAACAACTTATTTCATCGCAAGCTCACAACTCAAAACTTAACTTGACTTAAACCCTTGTGAGCCCACAACAACAAGACATTTAACCACCATCGCATGCTCACAATACTTTTTGACTTAAGACTTACAAACCCGTGAGCATGCAATGACCACAAAATCAAACCAAAACTTACCTGTCGCCAGAATGCAACATAAAATGCTAAACAACTTCAAAACCTGCGAGCAAGCGACCAACCCAACTAAGCTACGATACCAACCACATCGCATGATCACAAATTAAAATGACTTACCTGCGAACACCTCACGACCTTGCGATAACATAAAATCACACCCAGTCACAACCTCGCAACATAAAATGGTCAAGTACAAAAAATCTTGAGAGGTAGCGACAACTAAAACCTCCCAGTACTCGCAAGCTCGCGACTTAAACTGACTTGATCACAAAGGACCTGCGAGCTAGCAATAACCGTAAAATCTCAAAATATTTATCTCTTAACCGTAATGACCCAATGAGTACCAAAAAAAATCTATAATCTCCCACTCTCCAATGTTTTATGTTACCTTCATAAAAAGGCGTGAGCAGTGGCACAACATGTCCATTAAGAAAAGATGAGACATGTGGCAGTGGCACAACATCTCCATTTCTCGATCTGACAACACTTAGCAATTCTTGACCTCGCGAGTTGGCGACAAGGCAAATATTTTTCCGCTAGCACTTCGCTCGCTAGCTCGTGGTTTGATCATGTCTGAAGATATTTGTAGCGTCGTAAATTGTACGCACTCGCTAGGGTGGTACAATTTCACACCTAGTTTAGCACCCGCCTTAGCGCATTTTGCATTTTGCATTGCATTTCTCCTTAAGCACTTAATTAATCAAATTAATTAGGTCTAAAGTCTTATTTCATCATTCTCTACATCATAAAGTAGGGCCCTTTCACTAAAGCGCGCCCTTCGCATTTCATTTCTTCAATACATCACTTAATCAAAAACCCTAATTAAGTCCTATTTCGAACTTGGGGGCTTGGTTTCGGGGTCTAAACATCTCGAAATCACCTGTAACTTCGGGATTCTCTCTAAAATCATCATATCCGACGGCCCTGAAAATTTGGTGAAAAGTTGTCGGGACCATGGCGCCCATGCAACATGGTCTCGGACATTTTTTCCGAAATTTTGGGAGCGCGATCCAATCATAAAATAAAGCTTAACCCCAAGAAATTGGCGGGATATTCAATCTCTAGGTCGGCCAAAATACGAATTTACGACCTAGGGTTTCATACATAAAAGCTCTCTTTCCTCATTTGAAGGGATCCGATTTTTGTTTCCAGGAACTTCATATGCAGCGAAAGAGCAAATCTTTGAAGACTTCAACAACACTCAACATCATTCTATCAAGCATCTATCAAATTCATTCATTCATCCAATTAGGGCTTGGAAGACATTGAAGAACAATAGGAGATTACCGACTGAAGATTGGCTTGTACTCCTCCCTTGAGGGTTGGGTATGATTTCATATTGTTTTCATGTCCTTACATAAGCTTTGATATATCATTTATTCATGCTTTAGATCACATTGCATCTTGATTTAGAGCATTTACATTATCATTTACAAGCAATTAGGGTTTACTTTCTAGGTTGCTCTAGTTTGCTTTCTTGCATTTTGGACCTTGCACACACACTAGGTCTGCACACACAATACATTTTACAAAACAACTTGGCTATTCGTGGAGGTGGAAATCACCGAAGCGGGGGTTTGACTAAGGCAAAACCCTAAATAGCCGCCCTTCCCCCTTTTCAGATATTATTGCAGGTTTCGAGATTCGGACGACGCCGCAGGACACAGATCCGGAAAGAGGAGACGGAGACAGAACTCTGTGTGCAATTACAGCTCAGAAGACTGGGACAGGGGCGCTAGGTGCCCTGGTCCTACCAGGACAGGGGGGCTGGGCACCCTGGTCCCTGGGACAGAGGCGCTGGGCACCCTGGTCCTCCGGACAGACAGCTTTCCGACAGTTTCCAGACAGTGTTTCAGGGTGCAAAACAGTGGTTTCCGGTGCAGTTTTCAGGACAGTGGCGCCCGCGCCCCCATCCCGGACATTTTCAGTCTGATTTCGACTCCAGGTACATATCTGCATTCTTATTTTATCCTTACATTTATAGCTGTTCATTGTTTAATCTCAATTCTGCAAACTTGTTACTAGTTCATACTTACATTTCGAGGTTAGGGTGTGAACTTGTATCATTTTAGCTTTCAATTTCAACAAGGGAATAGAAATCCTAATAGATATCCCGTGGCTCTCTCTTTCACCAAAAGAAGTAGTCGACCGTGTGATATCTCTAGGCTCTTTCGTATTCCGCAATGTGTGTCAAAAGTTAGGATTAGGGTACATTGTCCTAGTCTCACTTTTTTTCCCTTACACATTTTGGTGAACCCGACGTGAATCCATCATTGCTTCCTCTTGCGTTACATTTGTTAGATCTAGATCTAGATTTAGTGTGTTTTCATTTTCATTAAAAGAGAAAAAGAAAAAAAAAGAAGAGTGTGTTTCTTTGCATTGTGTGTTTAAATTTTATGCAATCTTTTCAAAATGTCAGATTTTTATTTACAAAATGTTCATGCTTTTGATGATTATTATGAGTATAGCCATGATGAATTAGATGAAGCTTTAGATGAGTTTTTAAACCCTAAGGATGCTAAACCTTCATTTTACCAAAAACTCATGAACCTTGTTACTATGCCATTTAGGTGTGATGAGAAAGATAAGTCGAATGATTCCTCTCAAGGATATATTCCTATCCACTCTTCCCCTGAATCTAGTAACATGGTTGTTTTCAATAATCCCCTCTATGAGGAGATGTCTCCTTTTGAATCAAAAGACAAACCCTTTAACCGATATGATTATGCTTTGTTGGATGATGCCCTTGATGACTTTGTGGCTTTGTCGAAACCTATAAACAAAAACAAGACCTCTCTTTGAAGTCCAAGGTGCTTATCCTTCTACTAAGTTGGTTAACATGATAAATTTGAATGAATATAACAAACCTCTCTTTGAAGTCCAAGGTGCTTATCCTTCTCCCACCTTTCAAATTCCTAAGACTCCTCTCCTTACTATCCAAGGGAGGTATGATCATGATTCCTTTTGTACTCCGAATAAACCAATCATTACCATACAAGGAAGACTACCTATAAGTCCTTACAATTATGCTAAGCAAATAACTAGAGAGAGTTATCATGCGGTTGCCCATACTTATCATACCAGAAATAATAAGCAACCCAATCCTCCTCCTGTTATTCCAGTTTCGCTTCCTAATCCTCAACCAATTCTTCCTCAAGCTCCTCGTATTTCGCAAGTTATGGGTAAGGAATATGATCTCATAGAACAACTTAAAACTACCCCTGCTAAGATATCCCTTTGGGATTTGATTCAAACTTCTTCCGCTCATCATGGAATGTTACAAGATGCCTTGAAAGATTTGAATGTTCCTCCACCAAATACATCTAGTAATATAGCATCTTTTGTTAACTCTGTGATGAATCCTAAGCCACAAATTGTGTTTACGCAAGATGAGTTGCCTACTAGTGAAGTCCAACAACAATATGATCCCTTGATGATTGTGGTTGTCATGAAAGACACTGCTATAAGACGAACACTAGTAGATAATGGCTCTGGCCTTAATGTGTGTAGCATCAATCTATTGCATAAGATGAATGTGGATACATCTCTTATGGAGCCTGACTCTCGTTCTATTCGTGGCTTTGACAATGTGGCTAAGACTTCATTGGGTATCATCACCTTACCTCTCACAGTGGGACCTGTTACTTTGCCTACTCCTATCCATGTTATGCTGGGAAATTTAACATACAACTTGTTATTAGGGAGGCCTTGGATTCACAACATGCAAGCTATCCCCTCTACATTGCATAGACAAGTTAAATTCATTTATAACAATAAGACATATACTTTGATGGGAGATACTAATTTTCAAGCTTGTCTACAAACATCTAATTCCAAAGGAGATTCTTCTAAGCCATCCTCGTCTAGTGAGGACTCTTTAAACAAGAAACCTATCGATGAGTCTTCGCTTTCCGATGATCAAAATCCTTGGGATGAATCTGGAATTCCTAAGGAAGATCCTTCTCGGCTTGAAACTACACATAAAAAGGATTTTGATCCTGAGAAGGCTCTCGTAGAAGATGATTGGGGATCTCTTGACTTTAACCCTACCTTTGTGGGTGAATATAAGATTCCTTCTAGAGAACTTAAAGTTGAAAAGAAGGAAGAAGCTGGAAATCACAAAGTTGAAAAGAAAGAAGAAGCTAAAAGTCAATCAACCTTCCCTGAAGCTATGAGTAATAATTTTGTGGCCGCTTCTCAAACTTCCTCTTCTCACATCTATAACTATGAAGAGTTTGATTCTTTGTCTTATGAAAAACCACCTTCTTTTCCTGAAATGGCTGATCGCTATGGTCATGGTTTTCGCATTTTTGCTAAGCATGGGTATCATGGAAAAGGTTGTGGTGCTAATGAACAAGGGATTAGAGTTCCTCTAGAGACTAATTTTCAACATTATGCCTTTGGACTTGGCTATAATCCCTGCAGACGTACTAAAGCCTATAAAAGACCATGCATTAGTGTTAATGCCATCTCTACATCTTTATCAATACAACACCCTGAGTATATTGATGAGGATTCTTCGGGTGATTGTGCTCTAGATATCTTCCCTACCGACGACGCTTTAGCTGAGTTCTTGGGAGCCTATGACACTCTTCCTCGTTATCATCACAATAGGGGACTCCCTTATTGTCTGAACACTGAAGCTTATTTTGGAAAAGAGATTGATGATGATAAGACTGTGAAAGAATTCCCTCAGTTAAAGGATACTCCTCAACAAAGTAATCTTCTCATAAGTGATACCACTGATGTTAAGATGGATCCTTGCAACAAAGAAAAAGTCATTAAAATTGGAAAATGTTTGGATAAAGAGGAACAGAAACAATATGAAGAACTATTGCATGAATTCCCTGAGATTTTTGCTTGGGCATATTCTGACATGCCTGGTATAGATCCTAAGATTGTTACTCATAATATTGTCTTAGTTCCTGATGCTAAGCCCGTGAAACAAAAGATTCGAAAAATGAATCCTAAGATAGCTCTGCTTGTTAAAGCTGAGATTGAAAAATTATTGGAGGCTGGATTTATCCGCCCTATTGACTACTCCCCATGGATTTTAGACATTGTCGCTGTGGCTAAACCAGATAACAAAATAAGAATGTGTACCGACTTTCGGGATCTAAATAAGGCTTCTTTAAAAGATGATTTCCCTCTTCCAAACATTGATATGATAGTTGATTCTATGGCAGGACATGCCCTCTTATCCTTCATGGATGGTTTTTCAGGCTACAATCAAATTTTCATTAACCCTCAAGATCAATACAAAACCGCTTTCACCACTCCTTGGGGTACGTTTTGTTGGATAATGATGCCTTTTGGACTTAAAAACGTTGGTGCAACTTATCAACGAGCGATGACCCTTATCTTTCATGATTATATGCATAAGATTTTAGAGGATTACGTTGATGATATTTTGGCTAAATCCTTTCTTCGCATGGATCATGTTAAAGTCCTTCGTCAAATCTTCGAAAGAATTCGTAAATATCACATGCGCTTGAATCCCCAAAAATGTGTTTTTGGTGTGGATAGTGGAAAACTATTAGGGTTCATAGTTTCGCATCGTGGGATTGAGGTGGACACTAAGAAAATAGATGCTATTGTTAACATGCCACCTCCTCGAAATGTATCTCAACTTAAAAGCTTACAAGGAAAGATTCAAGCTATTCGTAGGTTTGTGTCTCAACTTGCGGATCGTACCTTTCCTTTTACTCAACTTCTTAAAAAGGATATCACTTTTTAGTGGAATGAGGATTGTCAACAAGCATTTGAAGATTTAAAAGTGTATTTAGCTAGCCCTCCTATTCTTCAACCTGCTGAACCTTCTAAACCCTTTATCCTGTATACAGCTGCTTCTTCTCATGCTCTCGCAGCATTGTTAGCACAACATGATAAAGATGGTAAGGAGTGTCCGGTTTATTACATAAGTCGTACCTTACTCGATTATGAAACCCGATATTCTGTGATAGAAAGACAATGCTTGGCCGTGGTGTTTGCGACTCAGAAATTGAGACATTATCTTTTAAATTCAGAAGTCCATGTCATGGTTAAGTTTGATCCGTTGAAGCATCTTTTCTCTAAAACTGATTTATCAGGACGTCTCGCTAAGTGGGTTATGATGTTAACTGAATTTGACCTTAAATTTGTTTCACAAAGAGCAATTAAAGGACAAGCGTTGACTGATCACTTAGTTGAGGCTCCTTCATCTTTTTCATTCCCTAACCTTGAGTCCTTTCCTGATGATTTCATTCTTTCTATAGAGAAAGATGAAACTTGGGAGTTATATTTTGATGGCTCTAAGTGTCGTATGGGATCGGGGGCAGGGGTTGTTTTGGTTTCTCCTACAAAGAAACCTATTCCCTTATCATATCGTCTAAATTTCCTGTGTACCAATAACATTGCTGAGTATGAGGCTCTTATAGGAGGAATAAAAGCAGCCCTAGCTCTTAATGTAAAACACATACATATCTATGGAGATTCGCAATTAATTATAAGACAAGTAACAGGAATATATCAAGAAAAACAAGACAAATTATCACAATATAAAGACCTTGCTATATCTTTATTACAAAATTTTGATTCTTATACCATAGAACCGGTCCCTCGAAAAGATAACCGACATGCGGATGCGATGGCATGTGTGGCTTCGTTAGTATCTTTAGAGGACCCTATGGTCGATCTTAACTTCGTTATTCACAATCTTACTTCTCCAGCTATTGAAGATGATTCTAGCTTGGTAACATGTTGTGACTTTGTAGACTCAGATGAATGTTTCTTGCATATTGTAAGATATTTGACCGATGGTACCTTCCCTGATTCTGCTAATAGGAACACTAGGGCTAGAATCCGCAAGCTGTCTGCTAGGTATATCATCCTTTCTAATGTCCTTTATTGAAGGGGTTATGATGGTCTTCTTCTTCGTTGTCTTAACAAGTCGGAAATCCCTGTTGCTCTTGAAGAGGCACACTCGGGTGCCTGTGGGGGGCACTTTGGGGGCAAATCCCTTGTTCATAGGTTGCTTCGTATGGGATACTATTGGCAAACTATGCAGAAGGATTCCTTCTCATTTGTTAAGAAATGTCACCAATGTCAACAACACAATAATCTGATTCATGCTCCGGCCCAAGAACTTCGTTCTCAAGTAGCTTCTTGGCCTTTCTCCGCATGGGGTTTGGATCTTATTGGAAAAATTTCTCCTCCTTCATCTCAAGGACACACCTTCATTATAACCACAACAGATTACTTTACGAAGTGGGTAGAGGCTATTCCCCTTCGCTCTACTACTGCTGAAGTGATTTGTCAATTTCTTCTAGAAAACATTATTTCTCGATTTGGGATACCTTCCACTATTATCTCAGATAATGGAACATCGTTTAAGAACAAGGACGTGAAGAAATTCCTTGAGAAGTATCATACCAAACATCGATTTTCTACACCGTATTATCCTCAATCAAATGGTCAAGCCGAATCATCCAATAAGATAATTGAGCAAATTCTTCGTAAAACCGTAAATAAGCATGGTAAGGATTGGAGTAACCAGCTAATCTATGCTCTTTGGGCCTATCAAACGAGTGTACGAATTGCTACGAGAACTACTCCTTATAATCTTGTTTATGGTGCTGACGCTATTATGCCCTTAGAGTTAGAAATTCCATCACTTAGGGTTTCTCTTAAAGGTATAGTAGATGATGACTCCTATAGAGAACAACGACTTCAATAGCTTGAGATGCTTGATGAACAGCGTATAAACGCTCTTGAGCATATCCAAGCGTATCACAAAACTCTACAGCAAAGCTATAATGATAAGGTTATTCAACGTTCCTTCTCAGTAGGTGATTTAGTCCTTTATGAGAATTAGCGCAATGTGAATGCCTTGCCGGCCGAAAAGGGAAAATTTAGTCCTAATTGGCTTGGACCATATATCGTCATTGAGGATTATGGATCAGGTGCTTACAAAATAGCGGATGTAGACGGTACGCCTCTTAAAGAACCTATCAATGCTATGCACTTGCGTAGATATTATGCTTAAGTTCTTCACTTCTTATCTATCTTCTTCAACATTGGATAATATGTTAGTGTTTCTTAATTAAAAGCAAAATAGAATTAAATGTTATGATGTTTGATCTATATTGCTTCGTTCCTGACAAGCATTTCTTCTTACTTTATAGTTTGTCTTGAATTCATTAATGTAAATTGTAAAAGGTTTACATTTTTATAATGCTAGCATATTATACAGTGTTTTTCTGTATTAAGTAGAATCGTATCATGTTGTGTTTAAATTAAATCACATTAGTTATATGATTCTTAGGCTTAATGCATATTTCTTCCTTATCATTAATGTCGTACTTGATTAAATATTTTAATTAAGTCACACATGTATCAATTTAATCATGGAGCATTGAGAAATCAATCACATAGAAATTAAATTCTGAACATACATGTACATTTACCAAATGTATTAGATTTAATCAAAACAAAATATACATTGTTTTAGGCATTAAAGATAACACATTTGAGACAGAACGAGAAGCATGTATATATACATACATATGTGTGGATCGTGTACAAACATAGGTCACTGTATATCCAAAATGTGATCTCTCTCTTACATCATACAATCATCTCCTATACCTAGGGCTAGTGGCTGGAGAGTGTCGACTGGATGCTCCCTCCTGATCTGGCCGTGGAGGTGGACCCATGGGTGTGTAGCGTGATATAGATTGTGATTGACTCCGAGAGGAACTCCTACGATCCCTATCCATGAGGATCGCACGATAGGTGGTAGCCTCGGTCTGGGCCGCTACTAGATCTCGCCGCACCTGCTGGAGGTCCTCTGATAGGACTCTCTCTCTCTGCCCCGCCTGATGGAGATCCTCTGATAGGACTCTCTCTCTCTGCCGCGCCTGATGGAGATCCTCCGATAGGACTCCCTCTCTCTGCCGTGCCTGACGGAGATCCTCTGATAGGATTCTCTCTCTCTCCCTCCATATATCTACCTGTAATCGGAATGGGAAGAACAAATCCTCATGCCGACCCGCGTTCCCCTGAGGCCTGTATGTAATCTGTGAGGAACTGGGAATCTGTGCTATCATGGAGATGTCTGTCATTGCCTGCTGAATCAAGGAACGCCAGTCCTGCACATTAGCTGTGGCAGTAGAATAGATCTTTGTTAGTACCATTCTATATCATCAAAGCATTAATCAATCAATATAAACCTACTATACCTGGATCTCCCTCGCGCCAGTAGGGATCATGATATGGTAGCATCTGTGACTGGGAACCGCTAGGCTCCCCTCGCTCGAATACTCTATCCATGATGGGTGTAGGCTGGATGGTACTGGTGACAGGTCTCCATATCGCCTCCTGTTCCTCCTGTTGAGGAATAAAAGGTGGATCTAGAGCTATGGTATCGTCTCCTGAATGGTGGGGAGCTACATCCGACTCCTCCTCATCATCTCTATCATCCTCCTCGTCGTCCTCCTCATCATCCTCATCCTCATCCGCATCATCACCTGCATCCTCCTCGTCCTCCTCTCTATCTGCATCCTCCTCCTCCTCGTCACTGGGCTGATCGCCTGTAAGTGGATCAGGATCTCCTGTCTCCTCATGACCCTCTCCCTCATCTGACTCCTCTGATCTGGATCCCTCGTCCTCGTCTCGGTCTCCATGTCTCCATGGGCCTGGATAGCCTGTCGGATGATCTGGTGGAAAGATAGGACCTGGATATGATCTCATGAACCATGAAACATATCTACGCTATGCTCCAGGCTCTGCAGAATAGTCGGTGACTACATCCTGATCTGATCCCTCCAAGTCTGTCATCTCGATATCATCCACCGTCGGTCTCGCTACTGCTCTAGGTCTGGGAAGGACCCGTGAGTGTCGAGTATAGATGGGCACATCGGCTGGAACACACTGCTCTAGTCCGAACTGCCTCCGTACTCGATCGAAGTAGAAGGGGACTATGATATGTGCATATCATCCTCGTAGTAGGCGGTTCCTCTGTAAACATGCTAACTGTCTCTCCATACCATCCCATCTGTGCATCAGTAGGTAAGGTCTCCACACTATCACCTCGGATGTCAGTCTGTCAATAGTCACTCTCCAATACAACAAATCCCCAAATCTCCACTCGCTGGTCAGTGGATAAGCGAACACCCTAGGTCGCTCGCTCGCTATACTCAGTGGATAGCCGATGGGCCTGGTGCATGTGAAGTGCTCTAAGATCCACACCTGCAGAAGTGTGCATGTCATCAAACTACAACCCTGTCCGAATACATACTCCTCAAGGTCGTGATAGAGGTGTGCAAGCATACTCTGACCCCATGCATAAACTCTCCTATGTCTCTCCATCCCTCTGATACACCATGTGAGGCCCCCATGCATGTGTGTCCCTCGCCCATTAGGGAAGATGGCTAGTGCTATGATGGCTATCATGAGGCATCTCAGAAGTGGTATCTCTCCTGTAGGATGTAAGAGCCAGCTGACCATGATACGACCTCTCGTCTCGCTCGACATGACTCTCCCTATGCAGTACATCTGCTCCCTCTGATGATCCTCTGCTACCCGATCAGTTGCATATGTGACTGTCGCCCCTCTGATAGGAAGACGCAGTATATGGTACACATCCTCGAGTGTGACCGTCAGCTCTCCTACCGGAAGGTGAAAGGTACAGGTGTCAGGATCCCATCTCTCCATCAGTGCCATCAGCATCGCAGGATGAAATCGAATGGCCGACATAAGAGTCACGTACCACAATCCTACTATCGATAGGGTGTCTCTCTCTGACTGAGTCAGCCATGGAATCTGGTCTCGCAAAGTGCAAAGGATGTGTCCCGTTGTGTGCTCTCTCATGTACGGGAGACCCTGCAAAACGAAAACATGACCAAAATCAGTACTCAATCATCGAAATCGCAAATGCACACTGTTGAACATTGAATGCTTGCCTTGTAACCCCTCGCCAGGCCCTGATTGGGGACCATGGCACCCTGTTGGGGACCATGGCACCCTGTCAGGGACCAGGGCGCCCTGTCAGGGACCATGGCGCCCTGCAGGGACCATGGCGCCCCTGTCAGGGACCATGGCGCCCTGGGGGACCAGGGCGCCCCTCAGGGACCAGGGTGCCCTAGGTGGGCCCCGGTCGGCGTTCAGGGTTCGCATTCGATCATGAAAAAGTCAAACATGCGAGAAATCAAAAGTCAAACGTTCGGTCAACTCACCTCGTCCAGTGGCTCGTCGTCGATCACGGCCTGGCGCAGGATCTCGATCCTCGTAGGACGCTCCGGTCGTCGTGAAGGCATGATGATTAGGTGGGCTCTGCTGCACTGAATAGTATCCTGAAATTGGCAAAGTGACGAATACAAGTGTCACTTTCGCAGTATATACTCTAGTTTGTCTATTCTTACTTCTCGAAACCCTAATCTTTCCCCTATCATTCATCTTATCATAACTTGAGTTTGGGAGATGCGATTTTCGAGCCGTTTGTTGTGTTGGAATCGTACTTTCCTTCCCCTACTCTTGGGATGTTCCAAAAAGTGCTCTGATGAAGCCTATTTAGTGAACACCCCTCATCAACACTCTATTACACAATTTGTCGCAAGTAAACATGTTACCCTGTTTCACCTCCCTAAATAAGCAAGTCGAAATAGGGGGGGGCATATAGCTACTCACAGATTTCATCACTTTCCCTAGTAAGCATTAGGTGATTTTTTGATCTAACGTTTGTTTTGTAGGGTGCGGTTCCTAACTGTGTACTGCAGATACCGCTGGGGGCTTCCTCCGACGACTTATGGATATATCCTTTTTTCAAATAATGTTTACTTTTCTGTACTTTAGCTTGCATATGCACGTAGTACTCATATGACCGCTAAAGTGGGGGCTAAATGTAGCGTCGTAAATTGTACGCACTCGCTAGGGTGGTACAATTTCACACCTAGTTTAGCACCCGCCTTAGCGCATTTTGCATTCTGCATTGCATTTCTCCTTAAGCACTTAATTAATCAAATTAATTAGGTCTAAAGTCTTATTTCATCATTCTCTACATCATAAAGTAGGGCCCTTTCACTAAAGTGCGCCCTTCGCATTTCATTTCTTCAATACATCACTTAATCAAAAACCCTAATTAAGTCCTATTTCAAACTTGGGGGCTTGGTTTCGGGGTCTAAACATCTCGAAATCACCTGTAACTTCGGGATTCTCTCTAAAATCATCATATCCGACGGCCCTGAAAATTTGGTGAAAAGTTGTCGGGACCATGGCGCCCATGCAACATGGTCCCGGACATTTTTTTCGAAATTTTGGGAGCGCGATCCAATCATAAAATAAAGCTTAACCCCAAGAAATTGGCGGGATATTCAATCTCTAGGTCGGCCAAAATACGAATTTACGACCTAGGGTTTCATACATAAAAGCTCTCTTTCCTCATTTGAAGGGATCCGATTTTTGTTTCCAGGAACTTCATATGCAGCGAAAGAGCAGATCTTTGAAGACTTCAACAACACTCAACATCATTCTATCAAGCATCTATCAAATTCATTCATTCATCCAATTAGGGCTTGGAAGACATTGAAGAACAATAGGAGATTATCGACTGAAGATTGGCTTGTACTCCTCCCTTGAGGGTTGGGTATGATTTCATATTGTTTTCATGTCCTTACATAAGCTTTGATATATCATTTATTCATGCTTTAGATCACATTGCATCTTGATTTAGAGCATTTACATTATCATTTACAAGCAATTAGGATTTACTTTCTAGGTTGCTCTAGTTTGCTTTCTTGCATTTTGGACCTTGCACACACACTAGGTCTGCACACACAATACATTTTACAAAACAACTTGGCTATTCGTGGAGGTGGAAATCACCGAAGCGGGGGTTTGACTAAGGTAAAACCCTATATAGCCGCCCTTCCCCCTTTTCAGATATTATTGCAGGTTTCGAGATTCGGACGACGCCGCAGGACACAGATCCGGAAAGAGGAGACGGAGACAGAACTCTGTGTGCAATTACAGCTTAGAAGACTGGGACAGGGGCGCTGGGCGCCCTGGTCCTGCCAGGACAGGGGCGCTGGGCACCCTGGTCCCTGGGACAGAGGCGCTGGGCGCCCTAGTCCTCCGGATAGACAGCTTTCTGACAGTTTCCAGACAGTGTTTCAGGGTGCAAAACAGTGGTTTCCGGTGTAGTTTTCAGGACAGTGGCGCCCGCGCCCCCGTCCCGAACATTTTCAGTTTGATTTCGACTCCAGGTACATATCTGCATTCTTATTTTATCCTTACATTTACAGCTGTTCATTGTTTAATCTCAATTCTGCAAACTTGTTACTAGTTCATACTTACATTTCGAGGTTAGGGTGTGAACTTGTATCATTTTAGCTTTCAATTTCAACAAGGGAATAGAAATCCTAATAGATATCCCGTGGCTCTCTCTTTCACCAAAAGAAGTAGCCGACCATGTGATATCTCTAGGCTCTTTCGTATTCCGCAATGTGTGTCAAAAGTTAGGATTAGGGTACATTGTCCTAGTCTCGCTTTTTTTCCCTTACACAATATTAAACCTCGCGAGCTGGCGATAACCATAAAACTTAACCACAAATTGTCAAGTCGCTAGCTCGCGACCTAAAATTTTTAACATTAAACAAACATGAGAGCCGATGACAACTCTATGAAATGACTTACTAACTTTCACGGCTATAATGCATGACATCATACCAAATTGAGACCTCGTGACCAAAGCAATTTCATTAACAATCTCTAGCTCACTAACACAAAATGCTAACACCCAAAAATCTAGAGACCGCACGATTGAAACCCAAGCCAACACTCGCTAACTCACCACTGAAATTGTTAAACTTGAAATTGATTTGCGAGTTAGAGATGAAACATTAAACATGCTTGACCAACCATTTGACCACACTTGATGTTGACATGGACAAATAAAGAGAGGACAACTCAGATTTTCAACACATGACAACTTGGGTTTACTAGCCAACTAAGGCAAAAAACAAACAAAAAACCGTAATTGCCATGAACATGACCAGAAATCGTGAAAAGATATTGTAGACACCCAAAATTGTCCAGTCTAATTATCTAAGCTTAATTCTTCTATTAATTAAATAAATCTTTATTTATTTAATTAATTCATTTATCTTCTTCTAGCCTTATTTCTCATTTAAATAAATACATTTATTTATTTAAATTATCCTTTTCCTAAATTAAATAAATATCTTATTTATTTAATTCATCTCACTCCTATTAATTAAATAAATCTTTATATATTTAATTAATTCATTAACCTTTTCTACTCATGACACATGTCATTCATCTCTTAATTCATACACTACCTACCCCTTTCATTATTTTATTATTTCTTTTACCTACCCTCTAATCATAGCCGACCTCCTTTTACACCTCTCAATCTTATCCCTCCATTTCATATAGTGTCTTCTATATAAGGAGATGCTTCCTTCATTATCAAACCCCCCGTTGACTACTTGACTACACTACGCTTTTGAACATAGGCGATCCTACTTGCAACCACATTCCGTTATTTGTTAAGCTCTTGTGCACATAAAATTTGAGAGCAAATATATCAAGCAAGATCAATGGAGATAGGAAGAATGGAGATCCAAACCCTATTGGACATGTGATGGTATAATCTTTGTGATTTCATTTGATTTGCATTGTCTTAGGTAATCTTCATATGTTGTGGTGGATCTTTGTTGTTGTTAGGCTAGGGTTTTGTGGTTGAATTCATTCAGCCTTTCAATATCGTTATTATTGTTATCCATTTTCACCATAAAAATTTTGGCATGCCCTGTGGGACATGGATTTTTGTTAGATCTATGTTTTTTGCATATTTTTTTCTAACCCTATATTGTTGTTTTGTAAAACAATTTGGAGAATAACCTTGTGTAGCTAGGGTTTTGGACACAAAATCAAGATCTTGGAGAGATTTGATCATATCTCACAAACGGCTTGGAAATTTTGCACCAAATTGTTTTTGTAGGTTGAAGAAAGTATCAAGAGCTCTCAATCCAAAATTCAGAATTTTTGGAGCATATTTTTATTTTCTATGAATTTTTTATGATTTTTCATAAAAAATTAATTTTGAGAGAAAATGAGAATTTTTTTTAGATTTTCTTACATTTTTGGAAATCTCTCATAATTATACACAGGATCTATTCTTTTTGATTTTAATTTTGATGCAAAATATTTCCCTAAAAATTGGATCTTTAAAAATTAAGGTTTTTCCTTATTTTGATCAGATCTCACAACAACTTCGAATTTTGGCATCAAAGTTTTTGTGCAGGTCAGGAAAAGTATTAGAAGGATTTAGTAAAAATTTCAGATTTTTTGGATCAATTGTTCAATTTATATGAATTTTTTATGAGTTTTCATAAAAAATTAATTTTGAAAGCAAATTATCGAATTTTTTGGATTTTCTTACATTTTTGAAAATCTCTTAGAATTATACATAGGATTTGTTCTTTGTGATTTTAAATTTGATACAAAATCATTCCTCAAAAATCAGATCTTTGAAAATTAGGGTTTTGCATTATTTTACTCATATCTCACAAACTACTTGGATTTGTTATAGAAATTTTTTTATGCAGGTTTGGAAGACCATAAGGACTCTCTAGTAAAAATTTCAGATTTTTTGGATTGATTTTTCATTTTATATAAATTTTTTATGATTTTTCATAAAAAATTAATTTTTGGAGCAAATTAGCAATTTTTTTGGATTTTCTTACATTTCTGGAAATCTCTTGAAATTTTACAGGTGGTCTTTGTTTATGAATTGGATCTTTGAATTGGTCAACAAAATGCATTGTTGAAGGCCCCTATTTCACAAAGTCTTTTGGATCTAAAATTTACCTAACTTGTGTGCTTGTAGGAAGGGGTGATTATTTCAAACAATCCAAACTACTAATTAATCTTTGTTGTAGGTCCTTGGCAAGGGTTTTTGGATTTTTATTGTGTGCCTTGTTTTCATAAACTAGCAAACACTTCAATTGGTGCACTAAAATTGAATCATTGTCTTTTGTGTCTTGAGCAATAGGCTCTTTTTGTTTAATCTTTAGAGGGCCTGTCTTCCCGTGTGGTCATTAGGACTACTAATGAGAAAAGAATGACCCAAGTGGTAGTGAGGAAAACCCACCTCTTTCGAACCATTATAAACAACTGTATTCATGGTGAAAACTATGGATAACGTGTGCTAATTAGTTCATACCGACACTATGTCTCCCCATAAACTCGTTTGATCAAATTTATTTGATCAGTTGTAAGGCGTAACCCCTACTGGCTGGGAGCCTTCTATATTTATAGAGCTGAAATTGCCACATGTATGGTCACACGAGCGGATGCCCTTACTAGCACCTTTTTGTTTTAGAAGCCAAAATCCTTCTAGTTGTTGAGGCAGGAGGTTGGACCTCTGGTAGCGACCCACACACATACGGTTCTTAGTAGAGATACAAAGTTTTCCATGGGGAGTTTTTGTGGGGACTGATGCTTGGCTGACCCGAGAAGTGAGTGCCGAGGGTGGAGCCAGTGAGGTCAAGCATCTAAGTATCTGCTCTGAATAGTGTAGCTTCGGGGGTAAAACCTCATGTGGGATCAACAACTATTGTCTTGGCCAGCCATAAGAATTGTGTTTGACTTATTTTAAACATTCCAAACATTCAAGACCAAACAACAAAACATTGTGTCTTTGGTGTCTTCAAGTGTATGCAAAACATTTTTACATCAAACAACACACTTTTCTTGGATTCATTTTGAGTCTAAACACTTGCAAACATTGAGTCCTCATCAACATTGTGTCCTCTTGTCACGAAAAATAGTCAAACAGTCAGATTTGGTCACAACCAACACCTTCACAAATTAGAAATTTTTTACAGTCTAGCAAACAAGAGCAATCAGTTTCGGAATTCTTGAGCTTCCTAGGTTGTTTCTCCAGGTTTTCATCTAGCATTCAACTTGTCTTTAGGTCTCACAAAGTCCATCATTGCTTTACATCTTGCATTACATTCACATTTGTCTAAACTTGAGTCAAAAGGTCACTTGCTTGTCCTCATCATACTTTGTCAACACACTACATACAACAAAATTTTGCTAAGTGGTCCCTCATCAAGGTCTATCACCTTTGGGTCTCATTTGGTCATACTTAGAGTCAAGATCAACTTACCTCATCAAGAGAAACTATCATCTCTTTGGAAGCCACACCTACTCTACTACATACATACTTGGTCTTACACTTTGGATATTGCAAATACACCTCAGATTCATTTACATTCCATCCAACTCTTGGTCTTCCATACTCTTTCCATTTTCATCTAGTCTCACATATCTTGGTCAATACCTAGTTCATGGTTGAAACCCGTTCCCAAAAATATAGGAGAGAAGATAAAGAGGCTCAAGAGTCCACAAACATGAGTTCCTATGAGTATGACAATGATATCTTTTTCAATTTTAATCATACTATATTACCTAACATGGATGCTTATAGAAACATTCCAAATATTGAGAACATGGACACTACAAACAACAATGATACACACAATGACAATATGGACAACTTTTCCATACATTCAGTAGAAGTGGAAGACACCATTATGGATCCTCATTTCAATAGATTGGTTGAGAAAATAATGAAGAGAGATAGACAATATTTCTTACAAGTGATGGCACATAGTGGAGCCAAGATCCCTCATGATTTTGACATGTCTCAAATAATGGAAAATCGACCTTTGCAACAACCTCACCTCAACATGGATCAAAGGAGGCCTAATAGTGGAGGCAATAGAGGACCACATCTTGTGCCTGAATCACCATCATCTTTGTTTCAAAAACCAGAGGTCCCATACACACATGGTCAAGCATATGATACTCACCTTCGCAAACCATTATGGAGGTCTTATGCAGAAAAATATACTCAATCACATACCAATGCTAAGGATCAACCACCAAAGCAATTGGATATTCAAAGGCATGCTCAAAATTTGGTCACAAGGAAACCCCGTGTCAAATTTGGGAGTAACACACTAGAACAAACTCATGACATGCCTGTAGAGTATGGTATACATGGACAAAGCAGATATTTCGTTCCTCAACATGAATCTATACCAAGTGGTCCATATATGCAGCATCATTATAGACCTCCATATGAACATGTGTGATCAATATCATCCATATATGCAACATGCTCCTCCTCCAATTGGTGCCTCAAGCATGGGGTATGGTCCAAGAAGTTGATCTCCACCTAAGAGCAATTTGGAATTGTATATGGTGAAAATGGATAACAATAATAACAATATTGAAAGGTTAAATGAATTCAACCACAAAACCCTAGCCTAACAACAACAAAGATCCACCATAACATATGAAGATTACCTAAGACAATGCAAATCAAATAAAATCACAAAGATTATACCATCACATGTCCAATAGGGTTTGAATCTCCATTCTTCGTATCTCCATTGATCTTGCTTGATATATTTGCTCTCAGATTTTGTGTGCACAAGAGCTCAACAAAGAATGGAATGTGGTTGCAAGTAGGATCGTAGTGTAGTCCAGTCCTTAAGATCTTTCATTAGGTGATTAGGGTTTGATAATGAAGGAAGCATCTCCTTATATAGAAGACACTATATGAAATGGAGGGATAAGATTGAGAGGTGTAAAAGGAGGTCGGCTATGATTAGAGGGTAGGTAAAGGAAATAATAAAATAATGAAAGGGGTAGGTAGTGTATGAATTGAGAGATGAATGACATGTGTCATGGGTAGAAAAGGTTAATGAATTAATTAAATAAATAAAGATTTATATAATTAATAGAAGAAGTGAGATAATTAAATAAATAAAATATTTATTTAATTTAGGAAAATGATAATTTAAATAAATAAATGTATTTATTTAAATGAGAAATAAGGCTAGAAGAGGATAAATGAATTAATTAAATAAATAAAGATTTATTTAATTAATAGAAGAATTAAGCTTAGATAATTAAATAAATAAAATATTTATCTAATTAGACATGACAATTTTGGGTGTCTACATTTTTCCCCTCTTTGAGACAATGCGGCTTGTTGCGTTGTTTCAAAGAAGATAAGATGAACTGATATAGAGTTGCCCCAAGATGGGAATGATATGCCCCCTCGAGAGATTGGATGAAAATGTTTGAAAAGATTGCAGGCAATCTCTCGATAGGAAAGACGGGATAGAATGGATTGATCGGATAAAGTGACAAAGTCACGGGATAATGAAGACTGACTTGGGAAATGAGGGCTAGGGCTAGGGTAGGCTATAAGATAGACCACGGGGGAAAATACATCCTCATTGTCATCTACACATCCACGAGAACAGATTGCAGAGCGAAAATAGAGCAACAGCAGTCAGCAGCGATGACCTTCATTCATAGATTCGACCGCGTTTGCCGATTTTAGAGGCCAGCAGAGGCAGGAGAGCTGGTAAGTACCACCAAACCTCCTTGTGCTTTGACGCATTTAATTTTGTCATCAACGCATGCTAGATAGGGTAATAAATGCGCTTAGACTAGAGTCCAAAAAGTGTCCAAAAACATCCAGGCGCGTCTGCGTTGGTGCCAGGTGCGTCTGGGTTTGCGAGGCGCATCTGTGTTTGTGCCAGGCGTGTCTGTGTTTGAACCCGCGTCTATGTCAAATGCGGCCGCGTTTGTGATGGTCAGCCGCGTCTGTGCCAAGAAGGCACGTCTGTGTCACCCAGGTGTGTCTGTGCAGAGCATAGGCACGTCTGTGTCAATTAGGCGTGTCTGTATTTTTGAGGCGCGTCTGTGCAGTCTGTAAGCGCGTTTATGTTAGGTAAGCGCGTTTGCGTTAAGTTTTGGTCTTCTAGGTCAAATCGGCAGTTCTGTGATGAACATACACTGTCGATTGAATAAGCTGCTGAGAGGATACACTCAAGAAGGTCCTCTAGGGAAGACTAGGATAGATCAAGGCACTTTGTGATGAACAGTGAGTACCAAGATAGAGTACTTTGTGATGAACAGGGAGTACTAGAGTATGAGCAGCACTTTGTGATGAATAGTGAGTGCAAATGTGAGTAACACTTTGTGATGAACAGTGAGTGTCATGCACGTAGTACTTTGTGATGAACAAGAAGTACCACTAGGATAGAAGCAACACTTTGTGATGAACAGTGAGTGTCACTAGGATAGAATGTCATATGCATTTAGATAAAAAGTAGCATTTTGTGATAAACATTGAATGCCACGATGACTGACATGATTGATTTTGCTTGACTGCAGGAGTATTTGCCGATGCTAGAGTCACGGGAGAGATTTCCGTCGACTCAGAGGTTGTGACCTGAGTTGTCATTCGAGGACCGAGCAGCTATTGAGGAGATGGGACTGAGACATGTTCTGTATGTGCTTGAGTTACGGGCGAACATGGGACTGTTGATTGCACTGGCAGAGAGATGGCACTCCGAGACCTGTACGTTTCATTTGCCGATGGGTGAGATGATAGTCACCCTTGAGGATGTATAGAGGATACTGAGGATACCAATCGATGGGGAGATGATCCCATACGATCGAGATGGAGACAAGGAGGACCTGAGATGAGTATTCCAAGACCCAGGACTGGAGATGAGGGCAGGACATGTGGCATGGGACACCATGATAGCCACAGGATTAGCATTACCAGCAGTGGTAGGAGGAGCGATCAGTGGGTTCCTGTGTCTAGATAGGGCGACACGGGGGTTGGCTGACAGTTTGGTAGGATTCAGAGGATGCCACGGGGCTCAGGCAGGTATGCACAGACGGTCAGAGATCAGGCACAGTTTGGGCCCTTGCTATCATATGATCAGGCAGTTACACAGCTGGTAGAGATGATGTCAGTACCCTGGGACATGTGGCCAGAGATTGAGGATGCCGGGATGGATGCTGAGTACACAACATACTGGGCAGAGCATCCATTCCCACAGTTGACGGATTTGGGAGAGCCATTGGATGGAGATGGGGGTGGAGATGATGATGATGGTGGAGGTGATGGGGGCAGAGGCCGACGGAGGAGGAGGGGATCATTTGGAGAGAGGAGGGTTGCACCTCGGAGGGAGGGTGGTGAGGAGAGGCAGGCTCGGGTGGTGAGGGGTCGCGGTGGATTGCCGCTACAGGTGCCAGCAGCATAGGGTCCCAGATAGGTACAGGTACAGGGATAGAGACAGGGATAGGTACCAATATAGGCACCAGTACAGGTACAGGTACAGGCACAGGGGTAGGCACCCATACAGGGGGAGCCACAGGCAGAGGCAGAGGGGGCTGACCTAGTGGAGGATGAGCTGCTAGAGCTGAGGGAGATCTGCTAGGGTCAGGCAAATGAGATCCAGGAGCTGGAGAGGGAGAGGGATCGGCTCAGGATGAGGCTCAGAGATACTGAGCGGGAGCGGGATCAGACTATTCAGCACTATACAGAGGTTGAGACAACACTGAGGGCCGAGAGACAGGCAACGGAGGATACAGGGGCAGGATATGCTTATGTCCTGCTGGCAGGGGAGGAGATTGCCTACTGGCGGGCTCTCTACTATGGTGCAGTGCCAGCAGATCAGCGAGCGAGGAGCTTCCATAGACCGTCACGTACAACGACAGCTACGGGAGGGAGCCGGAGGAGACATGCATCGAGTGGTGGGGTTATGGGTCCTCCACCACCACCAGATAGAGGAGATAGGCAGGATGATCCTGAGGTGGGTCCTTCAGGGGCTCAGATTCCATCGAGGCCAGGTGGATCCAAGGGAGGGAGTTCATCATAGCCATAGAGGGCTCCCTATGTATCAGTTTTGTACCATTTTTGTATTGTAGACACCTGCGGGTGCTTTTTGTAGCCATATGATTTTGACATCATTGTATCATGACACTTGTGATTATATATATGAGATGATTCATTTTTGCGGCAGTTACATGCATGTGTACCTATGTGATGAGATGTTCTTATGTGATGCTTATGATATGGATGCAAATATGTATATGAGAAAATGCAATATTTTTGTTCTTTTATGTGTTTATATGTGTATGCATGATGCAAATGTGAATGTATAAAATGCAAATGAATATGATAATGCAAATATAAATTGTGCTAACAGGTGTTGTGTGTAGGATGTGATATCTATATGTATGTATGAAATTCTTATATGTGGTAATGCAGGTGTAACTACATGAAATGCAAATGTTTTTGGTGTGTCATTATACTCAGTCATGTGATAGCAGGCTACGTGGACTCGAGAAGGACGATGGAAGTCAATCAAGAAAGGGGGATGGAAGATAGAAGGTATGAAAGTGAAAGAGCTTCTTGTGCATTATCATCATTGAGCTTTATTATGACAAAATAGGTTATGACAATCGAGACATATGTTTGACCCAGAAAGTCATTGTACCTGTTTGCATGGAGATAAGACAGTCACAAACAAGGAATGCCCCAGTTCACACTAGACTCATAGTGTCCTCATATCCTTGGACAAGTCATAGCATTACTAAGAGACAATCCACAGACAACAAATAGAAATAGGTGACGATACCCCATCCTCGCCTTTCTAGTCAAAGACATCCTGGAGATAGAATCTCTAGTCAAAGACATCCCGGAAAAGCTAAAAGACATGTCAC
This sequence comes from Cryptomeria japonica, assembly GCF_030272615.1. Lineage (NCBI taxonomy): Eukaryota > Viridiplantae > Streptophyta > Pinopsida > Cupressales > Cupressaceae > Cryptomeria > Cryptomeria japonica. The sequence goes on along the minus strand of NC_081407.1, from coordinate 798,135,211 downwards.
CAAAAAAAAGATGAAATCAAAAGAAAACCAAGACTCGACACCAACATCCACTGTAGTCCTCAGTTTTAGTGTCTCTTGTCACTTGTATAAGTCTTATTTGATTGTGGTCACAATGTTTACTTTCACAAAATGGATAGATAGCACTGAACCATAATGTTGTCTGAGTCTGCTGAAAGATTTGATTTGTTGAAGCCCATTGTTGCTGCTATGTCTCATCTGAAACTGACTGAATCCATGAAACTGATACTTTATTGCGAAGAAGATGGAACTTTATTATGGATTGGCGATGCAGATGCTGCTTTATTGTGGATTGTGTGCGGATAGACTAAAGAAAGCTGGAAGAAACTGTACTCCTTGAAACATGTGATGTTCTCAGTTCCACACCCATCACTAGATGTAGGATTTGCCTTAGCCACATATAGGATCTGATTTATTATGATTGGAAAGGGGTGAAAAGGGAGGTTTATTATGAATGGCTAACCAATCTTAGGTAGATCAATAACAAGCCATGATGGGAATGGGTAAGTTTATTATGAACGAATAGGTTGTGAGTGTGTGCAAAGTGAAGGATGAAATGGAATCCTGAAGAAGGGAGGAGCAATGTCTCTACACATGGCGCTGGTGACCTAGTTTTCACCATGGTACTTGCGCAGGGCACCATCGAAGTGGTTTTCACCGTTGGACGAAATTATTTCTCTTTACTGTTTTGATTTTTTGATTTTTTTTGTGTCACAAGGCACCTGTTTGCCAGGTTTTCACCAAGTAATGATTTTTTATTTATTTTATTATTTTTTTGCATTTTTGAATTTTTTTGAATTTTTTTGTATTTTTGAATTAGGATACTCTGAAGAGCTATGTGTAGAACCTGCGAAGGTGCATGCTATTGATAGGATCCTCCATAGGTTCACCTTCTATAGTTGAGAGCTGATATGCCCCAGATCCATATGCTGCTGTAATAATGTAGGGACCAAGCCAGTTTGGTTCGAACTTGCCCTTCTTCTCTCTGTCTTGTTGATTTTTAGGATTTTCTCTAAGGACCAAGTCACCTACCTCAAATGTGCGAGGCTTGACTTTGTGATTGTAGCTGTGACTCATTCGTTATTGGTAAGCCTTGAGATGACTAAAGGCAGTTTGTCTTCGTTCATCCAGTAGTTCTAGCTCTTGTAAGTGAGAGACCCTATAGTCTTCATCACTAATGATGTTTTGCAAAGAAACTCATAAAGAGGGTAGCTCGACCTCAATAGGCAAGATGGCTTCAGTGCCATAGACAAGTGAATAGGGTGTAGCTCCTGTAGGTGTGCAGATACTTGTGCGGTAGGCCCAAAGTGCAGGATTAAGTTGGATATGCCAATTATGACCAGCATCGTTGACTGTCTTCTTAAGGATTTTAAGGATTGTTTTATTAGACACCTCAGATTGGCCATTACCTTGGGGGTAATATGGTGTGGAGAAACAATGGGAAATATGGAAGCGGTCACAGAGTTCACGAACATCCTGATTTTTGAAGGGACGCCCATTATCAGTGATAATGGAAACAGGAATACCGTATCGGCAAATGATATAGTTAAGGATGAATATAGAAATCTATTTTCCAGTAACTTGTGTGAGAGGCACGACTTCAATCCATTTTGTAAAATACTCTGTGGTAGTGATAATGAATTTATGACCATTGGAAGAAGGAGGGTGAATCTTGCCTATGAGATCGAGTCCCCACTGACAAAAGGGCCAAGGAGACGCAAGTGGTTGAAGTTCTTGTGCTGGCGCATGTATGAGGTCTCCATGAATTTGACATTGCTTACTTTTCTTGACAAACTGATATGAGTCTTTCTCCATATTGGGCCAGTAATATCCAGTCCTAATGAGTGCGACGTTGGTTATTTGATAGATCAGGAGGTAAAGTATTGTCACGTAGGTATGTGAAAATGGAACCATATAACTTGGATTCGGGACCGACAACACATAGTGTCTCAGTAGGCATGATCTCATATGAAGGAACTAAAAGGTTATCCACCAAGAACTCATAGTGGGTCTCGTTTGGCGGTAGATCGATCAATGAAGCAATTGTAGCCATGGCATCTGCGGCGCGATTCTGCTCTGTTGGTATCTGCTCAAAGTCTATCTTTGTGAAGTGTTGTTTCAGATCATCCACCATTTGTTTATAAGGCATTAATTTCTCATCTTTTGTTTGGTAATCATCAGTTGCTTGACGGATGACCAGTTGGGAGTCCCCAAAAACACGAAGTTCCTGGATCTTCCATTGAACTGCAATTCATAATCCTATTGTTAATGCCTCATATTCTGCTATATTGTTAGTGCAAGGAAATGATAAGCTGTATGATTTTGGTATAGAATCTCCTTGAGGAGTTATAAAGAGGATGCCAGCTCCTGCCCCATGCTGTGTGTATGAGCCGTCGAAGTACAATTGCCATGGCTTTGCATGTGACATTGTCAAAATGGATTCATCTAGAAATTTTGAACTTAGAGGAACATCATCTATCATAGGAGCATCTGCTAATTGATCTGCAATGGCTTGTTCTTTTATTGATTTTCTATCCACATACTCGATGTCGAATTCACTCAGGATCATTACCCATTTGGCCAGTCGCCCAGTAAGTGTTGCTTTATTGAGAAGGTATTTCAATGGATCTATCCTTGCAACCAACTTAGTCTTATGAGTGAGCATGTAATGTCGTAATTTCTATGAAGCAAAGACCACGGCGAGACATGCACGCTCAATTGGTGTGTAGTTTAGCTCGTATCCCACCAATGTGCGACTGATATAGTATACTGCTTTTTCCTTGCCCTCAGCAATTTGTTGTGCTAAGAGTGCCCCTAGTGCTGTTGGAGTAGCTAATATGTATAGTAACAGAGGCTGATCTGGAACTAGTGGCATCAAAACTGGTGGATTTAGAAGATAATCTTTGAGCGTCTGGAAAGCCTGTTGACAGTTATCCCATTTGAATTTGATGTTTTTATGTAGCAGGTGCTGAAAAGGATTACACTTATTTGCCAGTTGTGCTATGAATCTTCAGATGGACTGGAGTCTGCCTTGTAAGGATCGAAGTTGACTGATATTTCTTGGTGGTTGCATTTCCAAGATGGCCTTGACTTTTGTTGGATCATCTTCAATTCCCCTTTTGGATACAATGAATCCTAGGAGCTTCTCGGAGGTTACTCCAAAGACACATTTCTTGGGGTTTAATCTTACTTTGTATTTTTCCAATCGATCAAAGATGACTGAAAGTATGTCCAAATGTGTATTTCTGTCTATTGATTTGCCCAAGAGGTCATCAGCATAATCTTCCACGGTTATGTGCATGAGATCATGAAAGATAGTAGTCATGGCTCTTTGATATGTAGCACCTGCATTCTTTAGCCCGAAAGGCATGACATTCTAGTAGAAAGTTCCCCACGGACAAGTAAATGATGTTTTGTGTTGATCCTCGGGTGCGATCCTTATTTGATTATAACCAGAGAATCCATCCATCAATGATAACATTTCATGACCTGCTGTGAGATCAACAATCAAGTCAATATTTGGTAATGGGAAGTCATCCTTTGGACAAGCTTTGTTGATGTCTCTGAAATCTCTGCAAATTCTGATGCTGCGATCTGGTTTACTGATAGGCACTAAGTTGGAGATCCATTCGGGATAATCGATTGGGCGTATGAATCTGACATCCAATAGCTTCTCAAGTTTTGCTTTGACTAGTAATGCCACTTGTGGATGCATTTTTCTTAATTTCTATTTTATTGGTTTTGCCCCCGGTTTGACTGTCAAATGATGCATTACCAAATCCGGATCTAATCCAGGCATATCAGTGTATGACCAGGTGAAGTTGACTTGTCGTTCTTTGAAGAAACTTATGAATTTTGACCTTTTAGACTCTGTTAGTGATTGAGCTAGGAATATGTTGTGTGGAACCTCTTCTGTACCAATGTTTGTTTTGATAGTCTCCTCTACCAACATGGATGACTTTTCCTCATACGATGCTGGGAGGATGTCGAGCCTTCCATCTTTGGGTGCCTCAGAGAGGTTTTCACCCTAAGATACGTCCTTTCTTTTTACTTTTTTGGGGTCAGACAGCGCCACAGTGTGGTTTTCGCCATAAGACCCTTGATTTGTTCTTATTTTCACATTTTTGCGACTGGAAGGTCCAACACCCTCACCAAAATATGCCACACTATTGAGTTCTATATTGTATCCCACTTTATGGTCTCCAGGGGGAAGATCATCCAGTATCCCCAGGTAGTCAATAAAAGCTTCATCATTTTGGAATGTGTCAAACTGTGCAGGTCCTTCATGATCCCAGTCAATGAGTTGGTAGTGAACAAGGGGAAGGCCGTTAATGTCTTCGAAGTCAGCGGGGCTAAGAGTGAAGATGCAGTTATATTCGGGTATGTCAAGGTAATTATCGATGTCATCGATGGCACTCTCCTCATCAGTCTCGATCGCAAGTGAATCCAAATTATCATTACTAGTAGCGTACTCTGGGATAGGTGTTCTCATCCTATGTGATTTCAACCTAGAACCTTGAGACAAGGACTGTGTGGAATCCTCATGGGTTGTTTTTGACCAACTCTGAACTTGTTATAAAATTGCTCTTCTTCTATGGGTTCATCTGGCTCTCTGAACGTCTCGGTGAGCTCGTAGTCACTGAAAGACTTGTAGGAACCCCATTCCCATTTGTTGGAATCTATGGAATAGCGATCTTCTTATTGAATTTGGGTGCTTTGATTTGTAAGGCTTCTTCTGTCCTTTGGGTGTGGACCTTGGAAGTTAAGAAACCAAGTCCTTTCGAGCGTTCCTTCTTGAGAGTCAATTCAGGTTGTAAAGGTTCAATGATGCCTTCCTTTCATAACCCCAGAGGGCTTTTTCCATCATACCCGAATTTTTGTAGAATTTTGAAGCCTTTGCCATATTTCTCACATGGTAGATTGATGTGATCTTGTGTTTCTTCTTCATTTTCTCTGAAAAGCATTTGGTATAAATCTTCCTCTTCTAGTTCACCCCATCTTTGAAAGGTAGTAGGGTCCCATTTGAGCATCATGATGGAGATTTGTTTGTTAGGATGTGGTCTTCTATATTCTTTTGGGGAACTCATGACTTGTCGTAAGTACATGGTCTTATTTAAATTATATTCCCCCATGCCTTTGTCCTGAAACTTGCCTTTAAGCTCACCTTGTTTTGATGTCGAAGGTTTTAATGACTCAGGATCAATGTATGCCGATGAAGGAACAACCTCACGATTACTGGGAATGATGGTTTCAGTCTTTGATTTCAGGTTATTGCAGTATATGAATGGATGAGGATCACCGTTAACTGTTACTTCCACACCATTATGAGGAAAATTAATGCATTGGTGATATGTGGATGGGACTGCCCTCATTTCATGAATCCAAGGACGTCTTAGCAATATGTTATAAGTGAGATTTAAATCTAGGACTTGACAAACCACATCCTTTGTAACTGGCCCAACTCTGAGAGGTAAGGTGACTATGCCCTTGGATGAACGCTCTTCATCATCATATGCTTTGATGGTGATTTTGTTTGTAGAATTCATAGCTTTATCAGAATATCGCAATTGTGTAATAGTGCTTAATGTGCAAATGTTTAGACTTGCTCCTCCATCTATCAGGACTCTTTTTATTTGATGTTTGTGTATGAAGGCTTCAATGTGTAATGGTGCATTATGTGGCTGACTTACAAAGGCATCATCAGCTTCTGTGAAAGTAAGTGAATGTGGAACGGAAAGGTATCCCACCATGGCTTGAAACTGGTCCACGCTCAGATCAGTAGGAACAACAGTATCTCTCAAGATTTTGTCAAGAATGGCTTTATGTGTGGGAGATATGCGTAATAGCTCAAGGATGGAGATGAGAGCGGGTGTCTTCCCTAGTTGTTCTACAAGATCATATTCAGGTTTGGTTGATGAAGAAGCAGTGTTTTTAGTTGGAGCACCTTGCAAAGTGATTTTACCTCGATGAGTTGTGACATTACATTCAGAGGTAGGTTCAGAAGAAGATCCAACACCTTTTAAGACAATCCTGGGTCTCCGAGTAGAATTCTCAGACGCTTTGTCCTTGATGATAATGGTAGATACATAATTGTCCATTGAGATGTGATTGATGGTTGAATCATAGTTGTAAGATGCTCTAGTATAGTTGGTTTGATCCTCTATTGCTTTAGCTTTTCCCTTGTCATGTTTTGGGAATGGTTCCTTAAACATCTCATGTTCTTGATTAGATGAATGTCCCTCAATCTCAATGTCACCTCTATCAATGAGATCTTGTATGATGTTCTTCAGTCGATGACAGTTTCCTGTCTTATGATCCTTTCTCTTATGAAATTCACAATACTCATCATCATTCCACCAATTTGTTTTAACCTTTGGTTCATATGGAGGAAAATCAGGAATGGTGATTACCTTGTTTGCCACTAGCTTCTTGAAAACTGACTCAAGTGGTTCTCCCAATGGGGTGTCCTTCCTTCATTTTATAGAAGTTGTTTGAGTATTCACTTGATTGTTTGTAGAACTTGATCCAGAAAAAATGAATTTGGGTCGCACTGTGTTGGCATCAACAACACCATCATTGACTATGTTCTTGTTTTTATTCCAAAATCTTGGCTTGTCTTTTCCTTTAAAGTCATCTTTGTTTTCCTTGAATATCTTGATGAGTCCTTGTTCAATTAGGACCTTTTCTGTTGCTAAGCCTTTTTCAATAACATCCTTGAAGGTGGACAAACAAGCTTTTCTTAGATCATAGCCAATGTCTTTGTTAACATTCTGGGTGAACATTTCTACCATTTGTTTTTGTGGAATTTCACAAGAGCATCTGCTGGCTAGATTTCTCCATCTTTGTAAAAATGATGCAAAAGACTCTCCCTCTTTTTGATATGTCTATCTCTATGTTGTAGGAGAAATGTTGAATAAATGCCTCTGCTAGATCATCCCATGACTTAATACCAGGTGGAAGTTGGGAGAACCATTCCATAGCTTGATCACCTAAGCTTTGTGGGAATAATCTCATCAAATATGTCTCTTCTGCTGCTATCTCAATGCAAGCTCTGAAAAACTGTCTTATGTGTGCCTTAGGATCCCCTTTTCCTCTATACTTATCAAATTTAGGCGTCACAAAGTGTGTAGGAAAAGGAGGCATTGGAATGCTCTTGTCAAATGGATAAGGACATATGTCTCTCATTGTGTATGTTGGCTTCGGTGTATTTATGTCCTCCATTTTCTTTTGTAAGTCCCTGATTTGTTGCTCCAAATTGTTCTTAGGTGGAGATTGACTTGTTGGACCATATCCTATGTTTGAGGTACCCATTGGAGGAGGAGCATGTTGCATATATGGATGATATTGATCATACACATGTTCATATGGAGGAGGTCTGTAATGATGCTGCGTATATGGACCACTTGGTATAGACTTATGTTGAGGAACACCATATCTATTTTGTGCATGTATACCATACTCTATAGGCATGTCATGTTCTATTGTATTGCCCCCAAATTTGACATGGGGTTTCCCTGTGTCCAAATTTTGAGCATGCCTTTGAATGTCCAATTGCTTTGGTGGTTGATCCTTAGCATTGATATGTGATTGAGCATATTTTTCTCCATAAGACCTCCATAATGGTCTGCGAAGGTGAGTATCATATGTTTGACCATGTGTATGTGGGACCTCTGGTTTTTGAAGCAAAGCTGATGGTGATTCAGGTAACATATGTGGTCCTCTATTGCCTCTACTATTAGGTCTCCTTTGATCCATGTTGGAGTGAGGTTGTTGCAAAGGGCGATTTTCCATTATTTGAGACATGTCAAAATCATGAGGTATCTTGGCTCCACTTTGTGCCATCATTTGTAAGAAGTATTGTCTATCCCTCCTCATTATTTCCTCAACCAATCGATTGAAATGGGGATTCATAATGGATTCTTCCACATCTACTGAATGTACTGAAAAGTTGTCCATATTGTCATTATGTGTAGCATTGTTGTTCATAGTGTCCATGTTCTCAACATTTGGAATATTTCTATAGGCATCCATATCAGGTAATGTCGTATGATCAAAATTGAAAAAATCTCATTGTCATACTCATAAGAACTCATGTTTGCGGACTCTTGAGCCTCTTGAGTTTCTCTCCTAGATTTTTGAAGACGGGTTTCAACCATGAACTAGGTATTGACCAAGATATGTGAGACTAGATGAAAATGGAAAAAGTATGGAAGACCAAGGATTGGATGGAATGTAAATGAATCTGAGGTTTACTTGCAATGTCCAAAGTGTAAGACCAAGTATGTATGTAGTAGAGTAGGTGTGATTTCCAAAGAGAGGATAGTTTCTCTTGATGAGGTAAGTTGAACTTGACTCTAAGTAAGACCAAATGAGACCCAAAGGTAAGAAACCTTGATGAGGGACCACTTAGCAAAGTGTTGTTGTATGTAGTGTGTTGACAAAGTATAGTGAGGACAAGCAAGTGACCTTTTGACTCAAGTTTAGACAAATGTGAATGTAAAGTGAGATGTGAAGCAATGATGGACTTTGTGAGACCCAAAGATAGGTTGAATTCTAGATGAAAACCTGGAGAAACAACCTAGGAAGCTCAAGAATTCTAAAACTGACTGTGTTTGTTTGCTGGACTGTAACAGTTTTTCAATTCTGAACACAAACGCGCCTGTATACTTCATAGACGCGGTTTCCCGATGTGGTTGTGGCTCTGTTTAATACAGACGCATTTCTGAGATTTTTTTGCCAGGTGTAATGTTGACTTTTGGAACACAGACGTGATTTTGCCCTTCACAGATGTGGTAATACAATACAGACACTATTATGTTTGACACAAACTCGTTTCTGTAAAATTTGTGCAATTTTTTCCAATCTGTGAAGTTGTTTTGTTGTGACCAAATCTGACTGTTTGACTGTTTTTCGTGACAAGAGGACACAGTGTTGATGAAGACCCAATGTTTGCAAGTGTCTAGACTCAAAAATGACTCCAAGAAAAGTGTGTTGTTTGATGTAAAAATGTTTTGCATACACTTGAAGACACAAAAGACACAATGTTTTGCTGTTTGGTCTTAAATGTTTTGAATGTTTAACATAAGTCAAGCACAATTCTTATGGCTGGTCAAGACAATAGTTGTTGATCCCACATGGGGTTTTACCCCTGAGGCTACGCTATTTAGAGCAGATACTTAGATGCTTGACCTCACTGGCTCCACCCTCGACACTCACTTCTCGGGTCAGCCAAGCATTAGTCCCCACGAAAACTCCCTGTGGCGAACTTTGTATCTCTACTAAGAACCGTATGTGTGTGGGTTGCTAGCAGAGGTCCGACCTCCTACCCCAACAACTAGAAGGATTTGGGCTTCTAAAAAAAAAGGTGCTAGTAAGGGCATCTGCTCGTGTGGCCATACATGTGGCACTTTCAGCTCTGTAAATACAGAAGGCTCCCAGCCGGTAGAGGTTACGCCCTATAACTGATCAAATAAATTTGATCCAACGGGTTTATGGGGAGACATAGTGTCGGTATGAACTAATCAGCACATGCTATTCATAGTTTTCACCATGAATACATTTGTTTATAGTGGTTCGGAAGAGGTGGGTTTTCCTCGCTACCACTTGGGTTGTTCTCTTCTCACTTGTAGTCCTAATGACCACATGGGAAGACAGGCCCTCTAAAGATTAAACAAAAAGAGCGTATTGCTCAAGACACAAAAGACAATGATTCAATTTTAGTGCACCAATTGAAGTGTTTTCTAGTCTATGAAAACAAGGCACACAATAAAAATCCAAAAAATCCTTGCCAAGGACCTGCAACAAAGAGTTGTTAGCAGTTTGGATTGTTTCAAATAATGACCCCTTCCTGCAAGCACACAAGTTAGGTAAATTTTAAAACCCAAAAGACTTTGTGAAAATAGGGGCCTTCAACCAAACGATTTAGCTTCCAAGACAAGCTGCACCAATTTTGTTAGCTAGATCTGAAAATGTTAGCTCAAAATAAACCAGATCTGAAACCCTAAATGCAAAATCCGATAAAATGAATCAATAAAAACCCAAAATTTGAAAACTGGTAAACACAGACGCGATTACCCTCAACACAGACGCGACTATAGAACACAAACGCTTCTTCTGGACACAGGCGCGGCTAAAAACATCGCAGACGCGACTTCATAACACAGACATGCTTTCCTGGAACCTACAAAATAAAATATTGCCAATAACATAGACGCGACTCAAGGTGTCGCAGACGCGCCAAAAAATAAAAAACACGATCCGAAAGTACGCAGATGCGGAAATATAAAAAATGCTACCGAAAACGTCGGATCTGCAACTTCAAAATACAAAATCTACAACCAGATGTTAAATGCAAAAAAGGGACAAGAGTCCCACCGGGCGTGCCAAAATGTATACGGTGAAAATGGATAACAATAATAACAATATTGAAAGGCTAAATGAATTCAACCACAAAACCCTAGCCTAACAACAACAAAGATCCACCATAACATATGAAGATTACCTAAGACAATGCAAATCAAATGAAATCACAAAGATTATACCATCACATGTCCAATAGGGTTTGAATCTCCATTCTTCCTATCTCCATTGATCTTGCTTCATATATTTTCTCTCAGATTTTGTGTGCACAAGAGCTCAACAAAGAATGGAATGTGGTTGCAAGTAGGATCGTAGTGTAGTCCAATCCTTAAGATCTTTCATTAGGTCATTAGGGTTTGATAATGAAGGAAGCATCTCCTTATATAGAAGACACTATATGAAATGGAGGGATAAGATTGAGAGGTGTTAAAGGAGGTCGGCTATGATTAGAGGGTAGGTAAAATAAATAATAAAATAATGAAAGGGGTAGGTAGTGTATGAATTAAGAGATGAATGACATGTGTCATGGGTAGAAAAGGTTAATGAATTAATTAAATAAATAAAGATTTATATAATTAATAGAAGAAGTGGGATAATTAAATAAATAAAATATTTATTTAATTTAAGAAAATGATAATTTAAATAAATAAATGTATTTATTTAAATGAGAAATAAGGCTAGAAAAGGATAAATGAATTAATTAAATAAATAAAGATTTATTTAATTAATAGAATAATTAGCTTAGATAATTAAATAAATAAAATATTTATTTAATTAGACATGACAATTTTGGGTGTCTACAGGAACAACAAATTAAGGACTTACAAAAGAAAATGAAAGACATAATGTAGCTTCCTAAAATTGCGACACTTGCAATTTCGACCGCATTTGGGTCTTCACGATGGCGATGCAACACGGAACCTGAATGGAGACCCCGAAACTTGTTCATGACATCAAAAACTGCATTTTTCAGCACCCTGGCCTGATCCTCCTTGCACCCTGCTATCCCTGGAGGTGGGACCATGGTGCCCAGCGCCCTGGTCCTTCAGGACTAGGGCGCCCAACACCCTGGTCCCCCAGGACCATGGCGCCCAGCGCCCTGGTCCCTGGCCCTATTTTGGGCCTGGTCTCTTTTGGGGCTTTGGGTCTTTAAGTTTGCAAATTGGAAAATAATGTTTCCTGGTTGGCCTAAGGTCGGGAAAATCAGTCTATCAGCCCTAATTGACAAGTATATAAACTACATTTCCTATCTCATTTGAGGAGGTCGGAAAAAAGGAAGACATATGCAAGCAAAAGGTGAAAGCGATATTCAAATATTCAAACATTCAAGCATTCAAGCATTCCTTCAAGCAATTGAGCATTCTAAGTCTCCATTCAAGGCTAAGTGTTGCATTTAAGACAAGGATTCAACCATTGAAGAGGAGATCACATACAACATACAACATACTACATACATTACACCTTCGCATGTAAGAATACAAACATTCTTACAACAAGGTATAAGTACTTGTTTACATTACAAACATTTACATTTACAGCATTCTCATTTCTTGGTTAATTCCAAAACTGGGGTTTGACCTAAAGGCAAACCCCTCATCCCTAACCCCCCAATCGTCCTCTCTTTTCTGTGTGTAGGTTGTAGGTACACAGCTATAATTGAAGATCTGGAATCCTTGTGCAGAGACGAACAGATCCCCCTTCATTTCGCGGAATTTTCGGAGGACCGTGTGCATGCCGGGCACCATCGTCCTGTCAACTTTTGCTCAAATTTGCAGAACAACACCATCTCGACATTTTACTGCTAATTCCAGGTCCGCAGCTTCATCCCATATCCCTATCTCTGTTTATAAGTGAATCTTTCCTACTTTACATGCATTCCTAGTTCAATCTTTCTATCTACGTTCTTTACAAAAGAGGGTATCCTTGATGTCACAACCCTTGAAACTCATCTAGAATCCAATCTTGCATTGTGTGGGATTGGATCTTGTGGGTTTCAACCCCTCTTTTGAATGTAAAGTCTCTCCTAAGTGAAAACCATCAACCCTGGTGACTCTCCCTTCTCTCTCCTTGGAGTTGGGGAGGGGAGAACGACTAGGGTTCGATTTTTCTACTTTACATTTTGGTGAACCCGACGTGAACATCCTTATTCTGATTATTCATGGTTAGATCTAAAAATTTTGCTTTCCTAATTATATTTCCATGTTTGATCTTTTGCAAATTTTAGAGGTTGATTGCATAAAAACCCTAAAATTTTCTTTTTAAGTAATTAAACTTGTGAAATGCTTTGTTAATGCTTGTTTCAGATCTACCCTTCTATTGCAAATTGTCAATTCATATTTGTGCTTTAATTCTGAAAATTAAGTGGTTAAATGTCAAAACCCTAATTTTTAAGACCTTCTTGAGTCAACCTTTGACTGATAATTTCATTAATCAAAACACTTCCAAATCGGCTGTAATTTTGGATTCCGTAATAAAATCACAATATCTTTCATCCCTGAAAATTTTGAAAAAAGTTGCGAGGAGTGTGTGCACCCCGAGCGCCATCGTCCCCGACATTTTTTCTGAAATTTCGGGAGCTAGATCTTACTGTATTTTTCTGCTAAAATCCAAAATTTGGGCTGATTTTATCAATTTTAACACTCTCAAAATTAAAGTCAAAGTTGGTCTAGCGATTGCTTGGATTGAGGCTTCTAATCATTCAAAAAATTGTTGAAATTAAAATTCATATCAAAATTGTGTTTCTTACAGTCCTAAATTTGAAAAGTGTGTTGGCATTCATTCGAAATTTCAGTGTTTTATTCAAATTTTTGCAGTTTGTGACTTTTGAAATTAAGTGTTTAATTGCAACAACCTTGATTTCCACTTTCAAATTCAAATTTTGCATGAAATCGAGTCACCTTTTGAATTTCGAAGCCTGCATTGCTTTCAGCATTCCCTCTAAAATCATAAAATTCAAAATTTCAGTTTCCCCCTCTTTTTCAAAATTCAAATTTTACATTTTTCAACAATCTTGGTAGGGTTCAATTTTGAGATTGCAACTTTAATTTGGCCTATCTACAGATCGTAAAATCACTCAATTTTTTCAGATTGGCTTTAAAATCATCATAACTTTCATCCTTGAAAATTTCGAAAGAAGTTGCGAGGACCATGTGCACTCCGTTCGCCACGGTCCAGGACATTTTTTCCGAAATTTCGGGAGATTGTCCTGATTGCATTTAATAGCTTAAATCTAGGAGATTGGCTGATTTTATTGAAATTTGCTACCTCTAAAATTCAAAATCTTCTCTCTCTCTTTAGTGCATGAGTTTTACAACAATAAGTCCTACTTACACTATTCCCGTTAGATGAAGCCTTAGAATTAAATCTTTCCAAGGTGTAATTACCGAGGAGATGGAACCTAATTTGAATGGCCTTTTTAATGAGGACATGGGTAATTCCTCTAATCCTCTTAATGATGAAGAAGCTCTCCATGAGGTTTCTGTAGAACAACTTTCAAAATTGGATAACCAATTTGATGATTTTCGACAATGGATGTCTCAAGAATACCCTGATAGTGAAGCTCTTTCATTAATTGAGGGTCTAAAACGTATGGTTCAAAGTGATAAGAATGGAATTGATATTTTGCGTGGTATTGCACACATTGTGGATTCGAATGTGATGCCTATGAAAAGTTGTGCCAAAACCTTAGGTTATACACAACCTCCTACTCAAGTTAATCATTCCATTCCTTTGACAACTCCTATTGCTAGTATACCTACTTTTACATCAAACATAATGACTACTTCAATACAAGACATTTCTCCTATGATCACTAGTCATGGGGGCAATCCCTCTTCTTCAATCAACCCACTTCCTTCATTCAATCCAACTCCTTCATTCATTCCTTCAATGAGTGTTCCTATTACATCTCCACAAATAAACATGACACAAGGGGGCAATTCATTTAACCATTCCATTCCTCCTTGTAGTGTTCCTCCTTTCCAATCATCTCCTATGACTAACTATCATAGTGTCCCACCACCTTACTCTCTACCTTCTTTCAATAACATAACACCTCCATCACAATCTAACACGTCTAATATGAACTCTTCGACTGAAGCGACCATTAACAATCTTGCACAAACTGTCTCTTCTTTACAGCAACAAATTGCCTCTATGAATCAATCTAAGTTTAGTGTGCCCACATTTGATGTTGCGAGCCCACTTTCTCTTGACATTGTTCGAGCTATCCCCCCTAAACATGTTGAAATTCCACATTTGGAGCTTTATAATGGTAAGGGTGATCCTCTAACACATGTTAAGACCTTTCAAACAATATGTACTGATTTTGCTTATGACCAAAGGTTGCTTGCAAAACTGTTTACTAGAACATTAAGAGATAAAGCCCTACAATGGTATTGCTCGTTGCCTTCTTATTCTATTACTTCTTTCGAACAACTTGCAAATGCTTTTATTCAACAATTTCAAAACAATATAAGTCCTAAAGTTACTTTGATTAATTTAATGCATTGTAAACAAGGTGTTAAAGAGAAAGTGACTGATTTCATTGGTAGATATAAGTATTTGTATGCTCAAATTTATTTTCCAGTGCCTGACAATGATATTCAAAGAATCTTTATTTCTAATTTACAAAAAGACATTAGAGAAAAACTCCTATTTTCTGAGTTTACTTCTTTCCAACAGTTGTGCGCAACTCTTCACAATTATCAACTGATTGTGAGTCAAATGGAACAAGCAAATCCTATGGCTCCGAGTGATAAGGGTGATAGTAGTCAACAACCATTTGGGAAGTTTAAACCGAACAGAGAGTCCATTAAATTCAATGAAAACATCATCAACAACAATGTGAATGCCACATCAGGTGTGCCTCCTATTTCTAAGTTTTTCAAGAAAGAAAGAAAGTTCACTCTTTTGAATGAATCATTGCATAGTATTATAAATAAGTTATTGGAACAAAATGTGCTTACTCTTCCTCCTATAAGGCAAATAGATCCTGCAAAGATTAATTCACCCTATTTTGATAACAAATCTTTTTGTCAATTTCATCGTCATCCTGGGCATGATACTGAAAAATGTTTTTCTTTAAAGGGTAAAATTCAAGATTTGATTGATAATAATACTATTTCTGTTTCTGGAGTGAATGATAAAAGCAACACATCTGTAGCTCCTCCTAACCAAAATCTTCAGATTTCTGCTGATCCATTACCTTCTCATACTTCTAATGTGATTGATACCACTGATTCCTCTGTCTCACCTGATGATCTTGTGTCCATGACTCTGAATGTGATTAACTTTGTAGAGCAGCAGAAAATCCCTAAAGAACTTTCCATCACATTTGATTCCAGTGAAACTATCAGGGCACCTGATGGTCCTTTATATATAGTTGCAAAAGTCAAGAATACACCTTGCCGTGGAGTGCTTATTGATCCTTCTTGTATGGTTAATGTCATTACTGAAGAATTTCTTTTTATTTGCAATTGAATCAAGTGATCTATGATGAAACAAATGTGGTTGTGAAACTATTTGATGCATTTTCTTCTCCTGCAATTGGTTCTATTACATTACCTATTAGGGTTCATAACAAATCCCTTGATGTGGAATTTTCTATTATTCCATCATCTGAACAATTTCGTGTGAAGCTAGGCTATCCTTGGCTGTCTTCCATGAAAGCTATTGCTTCTCCTATTCACAAGTGTTTGAAATTTCCTCATAATGGTGAAGTTGTTACTGTCAATCATAGTCTCTTTAAACCAGCTGAAAGAACTTCTAGCATTCCTATTGATTACTTTTGGCCCAAACAATTCCAATCTCTTCCTCCGCGAAGTGATCATCTTTTTAAATGTTATCAAAAGTGCAAGAAAGATATGATCCTATCTCTAAGTGAACCTAGAACACCCAAATTTGACATTCCTATCGTTCTTGAGAAGGAAGTTTTTCCTTTGAAAGATAAAACTAATGTCTTTCCTCAAGAAGATTCCCAACCCATCCCTATGGATGTGACTATGTCTATGCCTAATAAACCTTCTAAAAGTAGACCTATACCTCCTCGTCATGATGGACTTGGTCTCCTTCCTAAACCAAATATTCCTCCCTTATATGGAGCCGTTCCTCCTCCTTCCTCTTATGGAGAGAAGAGACCTTCCTCTTCTCCTATTGTTCAACCTAAGAGACCACAACCTAAACACCCAAGTGATAAGGATGAGAACATTCCTCCTCCTCAATCTTCTTCACTTCCTAATAAGACTAGATGAAATCGTTCTGCACGTGAACACCGACGAAAGCGTCGTCTTAGAGCTCAGGCAGCTGCTTCTCAAACTTTGCAATCCCCAAAAACACCTTCAGCCAGTATTATTCCATTTTCTCCTCAGCCGACGATTGAGTCAAAATCTCCTAAACATAAGATGCATGATGGTCTTGATCCTGTGCGAGTTAAAGATCCTATTTTTATAAATCTTGATGATGATATAGATGAAAATGTTATTCATGATGAAAATGTTACTTCTATTCATTCTGATAGTGAATATGAACATGTTGATGTTGATAACCATTTATCTAACGAATTTTCTAAAGCACTTATCCTAGCTCCTAGACAAGAACAACATGGCTCGAAACATGAACATAGCCCTTGTTTAGATCTTGTGATAGCTCCATCTGCTGTGTTGGATGTTCCTCCTCTAGCGTGTTTCCTACCTTCTCGAAATATTGATCAGCAAGATCGGGGGGTAGATGACATGCTAGACTAGTTCATTAGCATAGCAGATTCTCTCCTCCTCTCTTTTGTTACTTCTTCTATGTGTTATTCTCATTCTTCTATTCATTGTCCTTAGTGTTGTCTACTTGAGGATGATGCAAAACATTGAGATCTCTTTTGGTCTCTCTCATGTTGACTCAAAAGACACATGTGTTCCCTTCTTCTAGGTGACCTTCCTTGATTGGGGAATGAAGAACAATTATGCATACATACATATGATATACATGAATTATCATACAACATACTGACCCCGAGGAAAGCAAAGTCACCTTGTGCTTTGTGCTTTGTGTCTATTATCCTTGGGCTTATCTCACACTTGGGGGCTAAATCTTTGTGATAACGTGCTCCTTCCTCATTCCTTATATGTATCACTACCTTAAAGCAATCACCCCCGGTGAGGCGTGTGCGATCGCTTTAACGTAGGGCGGCATACATCTCGTTCATATCTTTTCAAGATACTTGAAAATTTCTTGACAAATTTATCTTTGCCTTGAAAATTTTGATATCTTTCTTGCATGACTCATAGTGAGGGAACCTTACTACTGACAGTCATGGTTCTCCCTCGTGATCTTCCCTTTTACTTTGTCAATCGAAGTCGTAAGATCCTTAGTCCACTGGGGGCTTGGTGTATCTTGCCTCCTTGACGTGGTGAAAGTTTTTCAATGTTGATTCCTTGTACTTTACCGGAATTATGAGCGTACGCTTTGTAAAGCGGAAAATCGCGGTCGAACCCTAGTTGGTCTCCCCTCTTCTAACTCCGAGGAGAGAGAAGGGAGGTTCGCTAGGATTCGATGGGTTTTCACTTAGGGGGAAGACTTTACATTCAAAAGAGGGGTTGAAACTCATAAGATTCAATCCCACACGATGTAAGATTGGATGCTAAATGAATTTCAAGGGTTTGGAAAGCAAAGCTACCCTCTTTTGTAAAGAATGTTGATTAAGGAAATTAAGCTAAGGATGCATAGAAAGTCATAAAGATTCGCTTATAAACTGGGTTTAGGTTATAGGATGAAGCTGCGGACCTGGAATTAGCAGTAGAATGTCGATACGGCGCTGTCCTGCGAATTTGAGAAAAAGTTGTCGGGACGATGGTGCCCGGCGCCACGGTCCTCCGAAAAATCCGCGAAACGAAGTGGGATCGGTTCGTCTCTGCACAAGGATTCCAAATCTTCAATCTCAGCCGCGTACCTGCAACCTACACACAGAAAAGCGAAGATGATGGGGGGTTAGGGATTAGGGGTTTGCCTTTAGGTCAAACCCCGGTTTTGGAATTAACCAAGAAATGAGCAAGTGCTGTAAATGTCAATGACTGTAATGTAAAACAAGTACTAATACCTTGTTCTAAGGATGTTTGTATCCTTATGTGCAAAGGTTTAGATGTTGTATGTTGTAGTATGTAGCATGTAATAAGTGATCTCCTCTTCAATGGTTGAATCCTTGACTTGAATGCAACACTTAGCCTTGAATGGAGACTTGGAATGATCAATTGCTTGAATGCTTGAATGCTTGAGTATAGTTTCCACGCTTTTTTCCGTCATGTATCTCTTCTCTCCTCCAAATGAGAGAGAAAAAATGTAGTTTATATACTTGTCAATTAGGGCTGATAGACTAATTTTCCCGACCTTAGGCCGACCAGGGAAGTATATTTCCAAATTGCAATCAAAAAGACCCGATATCACTTAGGAAACCGGGCCCAAAATAGGACCCAGGGACCAGGGCGCTGGGCGCTCTGGTCCCACCTCCGGGACAGCGGGGTGCAAGGAGGTTCAGGCCAATGGTGCTTGAAAAATGCAGTTTTCAGTGTCATGAGCAAGTTTTGGGGTCTCCATTCAGGTTGCGTGTTGCGTCGCCATCGTGAAGACCGAAATGCAGTCGAAATTGCAAGTGTCACAATTTTAGGACGCTACACGCTTATACTCCCACTAAAGTGGGGGATAAATGTAGTGTCCTAAAATTGTGACACTTGCAATTTCGACCGCATTTGGGTCTTCACGATGGCGATGCAACACGGAACCTGAATGGAGACCCCAAAACTTGTTCATGACATCAAAAACTACATTTTTCAGCACCCTGGCCTGATCCTCCTTGCACCCTACTGTCCCTGGAGGTGGGACCATGGCGCCCAGCGCCCTGGTCCCCCAGGACCATGGCGCCCAGCGCCCTGGTCCCCCAGGACCATGGCGCCTAGCGCCCTGGTCCCTGGCCCTATTTTGGGCCCGGTCTCTTTTGGGGCTTTGGGTCTTTAAGTTTGCAAATTGGAAAATAATATTTCCTGGTCGGCCTAAGGTCAGGAAAATCAGTCTATCAGCCCTAATTGACAAGTATATAAACTACATTTCCTCTCCCATTTGAGGAGGTCGGAAAAAAGGAAGACATATGCAAGCAAAAGACGAAAGCGATATTCAAACTTTCAAACATTCAAGCATTCAAGCATTCCTTCAAGCAATTGAGCATTCTAAGTCTCCATTCAAGGCTAAGTGTTGCATTTAAGACAAGGATTCAACCATTGAAGAGGAGATCACATACAACATACAACATACTACATACATTACACCTTCGCATGTAAGAATACAAACATTCTTACAACAAGGTATCAGTACTTGTCTACATTACAAACATTTACATTTACAACATTCTCATTTGTTGGTTAATTCCAAAACCGGGGTTTGACCTAAAGGCAAACCCCTCATCCCTAACCCCCCAATCGTCCTCTCTTTTCTATGTGTAGGTTGCAGGTACGCGGCTGTAATTGAAGATCTGGAATCCTTGTGCAGAGACGAACAAATCCCCCTTCGTTTCGCGAAATTTTCGGAGGACCGTGTGCACGCCGGGCGCCATCGTCCTGTCAACTTTCGCTCAAATTTGCAGAACAGCACCGTCTTGACATTTTACTACTAATTCCAGGTCCGCAGCTTCATCCCATATCCCTATCTCTATTTATAAGTGAATCTTTCCTACTTTACATGCATTCCTAGTTCAATCTTTTTATCTACATTCTTTACAAAAGAGGGTATCCTTGATGTCACAACCCTTGAAACTCATCTAGAATCCAATCTTGCATTGTGTGGGATTGGATCTTGTGGGTTTCAACCCCTCTTTTGAATGTAAAGTCTCTCCTAAGTGAAAACCATCAACCCTAGTGACTCTCCCTTCTCTCTCCTTGGAGTTGGGGAGGGGAGAACGACTAGGGTTCGATTTTTCCGCTTTACACATAAATACACCGAAGCCAACATACACAATGAGAGACATATGTCCTTATCCATTTGACAAGAGCATTCCAATGCCTCCATTTCCTCTACACTTTGTGACACCTAAGTTTGATAAGTATAGATGAAAAGGAGATCCTAAGGCACACATAAGACAATTTTTTATAGCTTGCATTGAGGTAGCTTAAGAAGAGACATATTTGATGAGATTATTCCCACAAAGCCTAGGTGATCAAGCTATGGAATGGTTCTCCCAACTTCCACCTAGTATTAAGTCATGGGGTGAATTAGCAGAGACATTTATTCAACATTTCTCCTACAATATAGAGACAGACATATCAGTCACTACTTTGTGCAACACCAAGCAAAAAGAGGGAGTCTTTTTCTTCATTTTTACAAAGATGGAGAAATCTAGCCAGCAGATGCTCTTGTGAAATTCCACAAAAACAAATGGTAGAGATGTTCACCTAAAATGTTAACAAAGACATTGGCTATGATCTAAGGAAAGCTTGTTTGTCCACCTTCAAGGACGTCATTGAAAAAGGCTTAGCGATAGAAAAGGTCATAATTGAACAAGGAGTCATTAAGATATTCAAGGAAAAGACAAGCCAAGATTTTGGAATAAAAACAAGAACACAGTCAATGATGGTGTTGTTGATGCCAATACAGTGCGACCCAAATTTGTTTTTTCTGGATCAAGTTCTACAAACAATCAGGTGAATACTCAAACAACTTCTAAATCACGAAGGAAGTACACTCCATTGGGAGAACCACTTGAATCAGTTTTCAAAAAGCTAGTGGAAAACAAGGTAATCACTATTCCAGATTTTCCTCCATATGAACCAAAGGTTAAACCAAATTGGTGGAATGATGATGAATATTGTGAATTTCATAAGAGAAAGGGTCATAAGATAGGAAATTTCCATCGACTGAATAACATCATACAAGATCTCATTGATAGGGGTGACATTGAGATTGAAGGGTACTCATCCAATCAAGAACATGAGATGTTTAAGGAACCATTCCCAAAACATGACAAGGGAAAAGCTAAAGTCATAGATGATCAAACCAACTATACCAGAGCATCCTACAACTATGATTCAACTATCAATCACATCTCGATAGATAATTACATCTCTACCATTATCATCAAGGACAAAAACATTGAGAATTCTACCTAGAGACCCAAGATTGTCTTAAAAGGTGTTGGATCTTCTTTCGAACCTACCTCTGAATGTCATGTTACAACCTGTCGAGGTAAAATCACTTTGCAAGGTGCTCCAGCCAAGAACACCGCTTCCTCATCAACCAAACGTGAGTATGACTTTGTAGAACAGTTAGGGAAGAGACCCACGCTCATCTCCATACTTGAACTCCTACGCATATCCCCCGCACATAAATCCATTCTTGACAAAACCTTGAGAGAAATTGCCATTCCTGTTAATCTGAATGTGGACTAGTTTCAAGCCATGGTGGGATACCTTTCCATTCCACACTCCCTTACATTCATAGAAGCCGATGACGCCTCTGTAAGTCAACCACATAATGCACTATTACACATTGAAGCCTTCATACACAAAAATCAAATAAAACGAGTCCTGATAGATGGAGGAGCAGGTCTAAACATTTGTACATTGAGCACTATTAAACAATTGGGATATTTCGACAAAGCTGTGAATTCTACAAACAAAATCACCATCAAGGCATATGATGATGAAGAGCGTTCATCCAAAGGCATAGTTACCTTACCTCTCAGAGTTGGGCTAGTTACAAAGGATGTGGTTTGTCAGGTCCTTGACCTTGATCTCACATATAACATACTCTTGGGCTGCCCATGGATTCATGAAATGAGCGCAGTCCCATCTACATATCACTGATGCATCAAGTTTCCACACAATGGAGTTGAAGTGACTATCAAAGCTGACCCAAATCCATTCATATATTGCAACAATCTGCGACCTAGATCAGGAATAACAATACTAGTCAATCGAGAGGCTATTCTATCTTCAGCATATGTGGATCCAGAATCCTTGAAAGCTTCTACATCAAAACAAATAGAGATCAAAGAAAAGTTCAAGTTTAAAGACCTGGGATGTGGTGAGTATATCTTTCATGTTGATAAACTCCCATTATGTCCTAAGACATTTAGTTGACATGAACAATCTATAAACAATTTGAAAGGAATTGGGTGTGAACCACCTAGTGTTGTGGCTACTAAGTTTGAATGCAAATCTCCTCTAGTGGTGCAAGCATCTCTTGATATCAATAGTACTAAGAGTGGTTCCAGCAAAGAATCTATTGAGTGCATCGCCAGTCCTCTTGAGAACTCACATAGCTCTACCATTTCATTTGCTCATTCCATCTCCACTCCACTTCCAGACTTGGATCAACAAGAATCAGAAAAGCCCTTCCTCATTGAGGATCACAAATCAAGCTTTGAAAAGAAAAATCTAAAAGTCAAAAATAAAGAAAAGTCCTTTAGTCCAAATCAAAATAAAAAGCTACTGGACTCTGCAAAAATCAAAGTCAAGGATAAAAATCTTATGAAGCAAAAAGAGCAAGAGTCGATCTCCCCTAATACCAAAATAATTGGGGGCAAAAGTTTTACAATTTTAAGTCAAAAAGCATACTTGTTGATCCTAAGTCTCCATCATGCTATCCTAATTTCACTTCTTTTCACAATCATAAGCCTTCATAACTCATCCACTTGTTCCACACATCCATCCCCTTTTGGCAATACATAATGGACCTTTAATGGAGCTTCCTCAAAGGACTTTGTTGTCAAGGATGCCCAAACTTCTTCAGGTGACATGCATACGGGTCTATGTAGTCCACACACTAGTAATTCTATCTCATTTCCTTCATCAAGGAAGATAGTCACTCGAGATACACATTATTCAGTCAAGGAACATCAAAACTACAATAATAAAGTCAAACTTCGCACATTTGAGGTGGGTGACTTAGCTCTTAAAGAGAATCCTAAAAATCAGCAAGATAGAGAGAAGAAGGGCAAGTTTGAACCAAACTGGCTTGGTCCTTACATCATCACAGTAGCATATGGATCTGGTGCATATCAGCTCTCAACTAGAGCAGGTGAACCTTTGGAGGATCCTATCAACAGCATGCACCTTTGCAGGTTTTTACACATAGCTCTTCAGAGTATCCTAATTCAAAAAATACAAAAAAATTCAAAAATTTCAAAAATACAAATAAAATAAAATTATAAAACAAAAAAATCGTTACTTGGTGAAAACGTGGCAAATAGGCGCCTTGTGACAAAAAAAATAAAATTGAAAAATCAAAAAAGTAAAGAAAAACATTTCGTCCAACGGTGAAAACCACATTGATGGTGCCCTGGGCAAGTACCATGGTGAAAACTGGGTCACCAGCGCCATGTGTAGAGAAATTGCTCCTCCCTCCTTCAGGATTCACTTTCATTTTTTTCACTTTGCACACACTCACAACCTATTCATTCATAATAAAACTTACCCATTCCCATCATGGCTTGTTATTGATCTACCTAAGATTGGTTAGCCATTCATAATAAACCTCCCTTTCCATCCATAATAAATCAGATCCTATCTGTGGCTAACGCAAATCCTACATCTAGTGATGGGTGTGGAACTGAGAACATCACATGTTTCGAGGAATACAGTTTCTTACAACTTTCTTTAGTTTATCCACGCCCAATTCGCAATAAAGCAACATTTGCATCACCAATCCGCAATAAAGTTCTATCTTCTTTGCAATAAAGTATCAGTTTCATGGATTCAGTCAGTTTCAGATGAGACAACAGCAACAATTGGCTTCAACAAATCCAATCTTTCAACAAACTCAGACAACATATGGTTTTGTGCTATCTATCCTTTTTCTGAAAGTAAACATTGTGACCACAATCAAATAAAACTTATACAAGTGACAAGAGACACTAAACTTGAGCACTATAGTGGATGTTGGTGTCGAGTCTTGGTTTTCTTTTGATTTTATCTTTTGGTGACATGTTTTTCATCTTTTTCAAGATGTCTCTGACTAGAGATTCTATCTCCAGGATGTCTTTGACTAGAAAGGTGAGGAAGGGGTATCGTCACCTATTTGTATTTGCTGTCTGTGGATTGTCTCTTAGTAATGCTATGAGTTGTCCAAGGATATGAGGACACTATGAGTCTAGTGTGAATTGGGGCATTCCTTGTTTGTGACTATCTTATCTCCATGCAAACAGGTACAATGACTTTCTGGGTCGGACATATGCCTTGATTGTCATAACCTACTTGCCATAATAAAACTCAATGATGATAACGCACAAGAAGCTCTTTCACTTTCATATCTTCTACCTTCCATCCCCCATTCTTGATTGACCTCCATCGCCTTTCTTGAGTCCGCATAGCCTGCTATCACATGACTGAGTATAATGACACACCAAAAACATTTGCATTTCATGTAGTTGCACCTGCATTACCACATATAAGCATTTCATACATACATATAGATATCACAACTGCATCACATCCTGCACACAACACCTGTTAGTACAATTCACATTTGCATTATCATATTCATCTGCATTACATACATTCACATTTGCATCATGCATACACATATAAAACATAAAAGAACAAAAAAAAAATTATTGCATTGCATCATATACATATTTGCATCCATATCATAAGCATCACATAAGAACATCTCATCACATAGATACACGTGCATATAGTTGCCACAAAGGCGAATCATCTCATATATATATATAAAGTGTCATGATACAATGATGTCAAAATCATATGGCTACAATCACTTGAAGGTGTCTACATCATCATACAAAAATGGTACAATACTGATACATAGGGAGCCCTCTATGGCTATGATGAATTCCCTCCCTTAGAGCCGGCTGGCCTCGACGGAGTCTAATCCCTAGAAGGACCTGCCCCAAGATCATCTCTACTGGCCCCTGTGTCCTCTGCAGACACCCCTCGTGTCACCCTGTCCAGATAGAGGAACCCACTGATAACTCCTGCTAACACTACTGGTAGTGCTAATCTTGTCTGTGTCATCATGTCCCATGCCATGTGTCCAACCCTCATCTCCAGTCCTGGATCCTGAAATACTTGTCTAAGGGCATCCCTGTCTCTGTCTTGATCGTAGGGTATCAACTCCCCATCGACCGGTATCCTCAGAATCCTGTATACATCCTCTAAGGTGACTATCATCTCACCCATCGACAAATGAAACGTATATGTCTCTGAGTGCCATCTCTCAGCCAACACAGTCAGCAATCCCATGTTCGCCCAAAACTCAGGCACATATAGAATATGTCTCAATCCCATAGCCTCAATCATAGCTTGGTCCTCGACTATCAACTCAGGTCACAACCTCTGAGTCGATGGGAATCTCTCCCATGACTCCAACATAGGAAAATACTCCTGCAGTTACACAAATCAATCATCTTAGTCCTAGTGACACTCACTGTTCATCACAAAGTGTTGCTTCTATCCTAGTGGTACTCCCTGTTCATCACAAAGTACTACATGTTTGGCACTCCCTGTTCATCACAAAGTGCTGCTCACATTTGCACTCACTGTTCATCACAAAGTGCTGCTCATATTTTAGTACTCCCTATTCATCACAAAGTACTATATCTTGGTACTCACTGTTCATCACAAAGTGCCTTGATCTATCCTATCCTAGGGCCTCTACTTGAGTGAATCCTCTTGAGAAGTTTCCTAATTGGCAACGTATGTTCTATCACAAAATTGTCAATCCTAGCCCTATTTGTTATCCTAGTCTTCCCTAGAGGACCTGCTTGAGTGTATCCTCTCAGCAGCTTATCCAATCGACAACGTATGTTCATCATAGAACTGCCGATTTGACCTAGAAGACACAAATTCACATTTTTGGACAGAAACGTGCTTTCATGACATAAATGCTCTTTTAGACCGCATAAACACGCTTGGCACCAACGCAGACGCGCCTACACATTTTTGACATTTTTTGGACCCTATTCTAAGCGCATTTATTACTGTACCTAGCATGCATTAATGACAACAATAAATGCATCAAAGTACAAGGAGGTTTTGTGGTACTTGCTAGCTCTCCTGCCTTTGTTGGCCTCTGAAATTGGCAAACATGATCGAATCTGTGAGCCATTGCCATCGCTGCTGACTGTTGCTGCTCTATCTCGCTCTGCACTCTGATCTCTTGGATGTGTGGATGACAATGAGGATGTTTTCCCCTCGTGGTCTATCTTATAGACTACCCTAGCCCTAGTCTCCTGTGTCAGTCTTTGTTATCCCGTGACTTTATCACTTTATCTGGTCAGTCCATTCTAGCCTTTCTTTCTTATTGAGAGATTTTCTGTGGTCTTTTCACACATTTTCATCCAATCTCTCGAGGGGGCATATCATTCCCATCTTGGGGCAACTCTGTATCAGTTCATCTTATCTTCTTTGAAACAACGCGACAAGCCGCATTGTCTCAAAGAGGGGCAAAATGTAGACACCCAAAATTGTCCAGTCTAATTATTTATTTATTTAATTATCTAAGCTTAACTCTTCTATTAATTAAATAAATCTTTATTTATTTAATTAATTCATTTATCTTCTTCTAGCCTTATTTCTCATTTAAATAAATACATTTATTTATTTAAATTATCCTTTTCCTAAATTAAATAAATATCTTATTTATTTAATTGATCTCACTCCTTCTATTAATTAAATAAATCTTTATTTATTTAATTAATTCATTAACCTTTTCTACCCATGACACATATCGTTCATCTCTTAATTCATACACTACCTACCCCTTTCATTATTTTATTATTTCTTTTATCTACCCTCTAATCATAGCCGACCTCCTTTTACACCTCTCAATCTTATCCCTCCATTTCATATAGTGTCTTCTATATAAGGAGATGCTTCCTTCATTATCAAACCCCCCGTTGACTACTTGACTACACTACGCTTTTGAACATAGGCGATCCTACTTGCAACCACATTTCTGTTCTTTGTTGAGCTCTTGTGCACACATAATATCTGAGAGCAAATATATCAAGCAAGATCAATGGAGATAGGAAGAATGGAGATCCAAACCCTATTGGACATGTGATGGTATAATCTTTGTGATTTCATTTGATTTGCATTGTCTTAGGTAATCTTCATATGTTATGGTGGATCTTTGTTGTTGTTAGGCTAGGGTTTTGTGGTTGAATTCATTTAGTCTTTCATCATTGTTGTTATCCATTTTCACCATAAACAGATACTTCCATAAAACCAAAGGATAAATCCACGACATGAATCGAAGCTCAACATGACTTAGCCAAAAGTTTTGTTGTCCTAACAGGAGTTGGCATTTTGGAAAAATGGAAAACATTTTGCTCTAACATCATGTTAAGCATTTAATGTAGAACAATAGAAAGGTTGTAACAGTTATGCAATATAAATAATTTTATGGATCTTGTGACACAAATTGTTGCATTTCATATTCAACATAATGTGGAACCAATTTACTAACAATTCAATGGTTTACTAATAATTCAGAAACTAAATTCTAATTTTTTACTAATAATTCAAATTCACAATTAAAAATATGAAATAAGCATCCATTCTGATTGACAAATTCAAGGAATACAATATCAAAAATCATGAATGGAAACTATAGTATTGGAAATTGTAATACACGACTCAAGAACTGTAGTATAAATACCTATAAACTAACTGCTAATTGACTTCAGTGACATAGTATGAGGCTTCTATATTCCAAATAGACTCAATATCCTGAAACTGACTAGTACTAACAGATTCATCTTCATTTTGAGTTGGGTATTCAAAAATTTCTTTGTCTTCATGCTGACTCTGAGTATGAGATCCATCATTTGTCTCAACACTAGCAGTAGCACCACCAACTTTTAAAGTGTTGCACAACCCTCATCTTTCATGCATGGAATTGCATATTTATAGTGCCCTATCATATGGAAAATCTCTAACATTATATTGAGTTACAAAAAACCTCAAGAAAGTTTCCAATTTTTTATCTAATTTGTTTTTGATCTTTGATTCGAAAAGCCCTAATGCACTGAAAACTCTCTCATTTTCCACCGACCTCAATATCATTGTTTGAAATAAATCAACAAGTTTGAAATATTCTGGTATTGCACTATGCAATACTTCACTCTGATCTATTCTTTTCCAAAGCCTTGTGATTGATCCAGGTTCAAATGGATTCTCCAAGTTTTCCAATTGTTGTTTCATACACAATGCAAAGCATTTATATTGTTTTTTAAGATGATCTAAATTTAAAATTCCTTGTATTGGTTGTCCATTGCAATATGCATCTTTTGAAAATGTCTATATCAATTCTTCAACTTTTTTATGAAACACCTTTGCGTCATTTGGATTATCTCCAATTGACTGCCAAAATTGAGGATACACACAACCCATGGCTTCAAGTATTTCTTCTTGAGGGAATCTTTCACAAATCTCAGTTGAAAGTTCGTATGCAATAGACTTCAAATTATCACTAACAAATTTAACAATCTTGTCAAAATCTTCCTTTTTAACTGGTAGTGCTCTGCCTCGCTTGCTCGTCTTAGATTGGTCCATTAGTATCTGAAATACTTTTACAAAGACACATAAGTCATTTTTTGCATTGAAATATAAAAAAATTTCAGCATGATTCAAATATTTTATTATTTGCCACCTAAAAAAATTTGGGCTTTGCCATGTTAGATCTGAATATAGACCATCCAAGCCCAAGCATGTCATTTTATGTAGAGTGCTATACTCATTGATATACATAGTTCTGTATTTGGTTTTCTTAATAAGTTTGTTCATTGAATCCAACATGGGGAGAAGACTAGCTAAAGTTAACAGAGTCTCTATATCACTTAACTTATGTAAGAGATCAGGAGCTTTGTCTACTGTGAGGCGTTGCTCGTACATTAGTCCGATCAAGGATTGATATTCTATTAGAACTCATTTTGCTGGTCCATGCAAGGAGATCTATTTGGTTTCAACATCCCTGAGAAGCTTGTTTCCTATTGTTACTCCCTCAACAAAAATCTAAAATTTTGCAAAACGTTTAGGACTTCGGAATAAGTATGAGTGGAGCTCGTGGACTGGATCTTCAACTTTTGACACTGTAGAGAAATTGCTTACAATTCTATATGCTAAATTCATTCGATGGGCCATGCAGTGAATGCCAATCATGTCTGGTGCAATACTAGTTTGTAATCTTGCACAAAGACTAGTCCTTTGACCTTGCATTACTGCAGCTCCATCAGCTCAAACACACACCAACTTCTTGGCAATTTTCAAGTCATCCATACCAACAATTTCATTCAAAGCTTTCTTAACTTCCAAATATAATTTTTTCCTGTTGAATTGCCCCTCATTTTATGAACACAAAGTAGATGAGCTCGACGGACGTGTTCTTTTATGGTATACACATGCATACAGACCCAAGCAACATTATCTACCACAGTAACTTCATCTATGGATAATGAAATGAATTTTGACTCTTTTACACTCTCCTGTAGATTTTTCTTTTCCACCTTAGTGAGACACTTTTCCATTTCCCATCTAGCGTTTATTGTCTAATGTGACATAGGATATTGAGGAACATTTAAAAAAGATAATAAATTACTATATTCTGGGAAATCTTTCATAGGACGCCCTCTCAACAAAATATGAAAAATAACACTCATCTGAATAGTCTTTGCCAAGTTTGCATCTTTCATTGCATGTTCAAGCCCAACCTTGATTGTATTTTCAGTATTACCAATCAATGTCATTTTGTGGTTATGCTCTTCATATTCCGCAACATACTTAACATGAAGACATTCTTCCTTTGATTTCCATCTTACTACTGGTGTTTCCTTTCCCTCTATGATCTGTTTTTCATAAACCTTACCAATATGCTTTTCTATGGTGTCAAGCTTTAGCTGCATCTTCTTCTCTCTTTTAGTTTTCCAGTTACAAATCTTACATTTGCATTCTGTTGGTTGTTCATCATTGTTTGGGACTCGTTCAATGAATGGGTACTTTGCTACCCAATCAATCTTAAAATTCCTTGTCATTTCCCACTCCCACCCCATTTTTACTTTCCTTTTTCTTTTCTTCCTACCAACATCATCTTTAGTACTAGCATTTTCATTTGAGTGAATTATCTCATTGTGTGTATCCCTTAGAAAATCTTCCGCCATGTCGGTATTGTCATCCTCATTTGATGCATTTAACTCAATGACAATCCCACCTTGTGGTGGTGGTGAGCTACTGTGAATGGCTTCTGCAACTGCAGAAGTTGATGGACCATAAACTTTGCCAATTCCAAAGTAAGACTTTATGGTAGTATCTCTAAGTTTTGGGAATTTTGATGGCCTCCAAATCCCTTCAATTTCACCGCCCTAAGGAGTCTTACCCTTGTCTGATATCCCAATCCCTTCACCACCCTGAGGAGTCTCAGTCTCACCCTTGTCAAACATCTCAATCCCTTCACCACCCTGAGGAGTCTCACCCATGTCTGACATCTTGACCTCTCACTATGAATTAAATCAATACTATCAAGTATGAAGAAATGATTACTCACCTTTATGCCTTCTCAATTCTCTGAATCAGGAATGCCTGGGCCTGTGTTGCAGGATTGTAACTCTGGCCCTCTGCCCTACTATCAAATTCGACATTCCAACTCAAATTGTGGAATACGAATTGAGAACTCCCAAATTTACTAATCAGACATGAACAAATTGTTAGAAAGAGTGTTTCAAACTTACCATTGTATTTATATCAATCCATGATTGCATTTTTGGTGAATTCTACGGGCTTTTCAAAATGCATCTTGATTTAAGCAGGGCGAATTGGGTCCTCGAATGCTTATAATATTTTAATTCATATTGGCGAATTGGGCCTCATTATGCTTAACATGAAATTTAACAATAGGCAAAATGGACCAACGTGTGCAATGAAGATTTAATTTACCGTTGGCGAAATAGGTCCTGGGTACAGGATCGTTTTACTATTTCTAGTGAATAACGAAGGTGATCTAATAACCACATCCAAGTGATACAGGTAAATATTACGGGCATCCACATGGAATGGTATGTGGTCAATGGCGAAGCTAGAATACAATGGACCGTTAACCCCGAAATTCTGAGGGATTTGACCACTGTGTTGCCCCAGACTATTTGCCATTTCCAAAAAAATGAAATCACGAAATTCGCCAATTGGCAAAGATTCGCCACTAAAAAACTCTCTGCCAATAACACACATGACACCAAGATTTTTGACGTAGAAAACTTGGTTAAGGGAAAAACCACAATGGGAACCTACCCATAATGAGATAATACCTTGTGAGGAGTAAATGTGAATATTACAATGGGAATGCACATGCATTCAAGCACACTGCCTAGAACTCATTGCTCAAAATAAGAAAACCAGAAAGGCTACAACCTTAAGGGAGGGTTAACTACCTTACATGAAGTCTCATTGACTTACAAAAACATTTGGACTACAATCTAGATCATATAACTGTGAAAATAGAACTCCATATGCTTGAGTACAGTTTCAGTTAAGCACATAGTTTTCTATGCAACACTTCTCTTCTCCTTAAAACTTTCGAAAGATCAAATCACTTTCTCACACATTCAACTTGATCATCCACTTGCATATACAACACAGACACTCAAAAATATACATCTTACATGATTATTACATTGTTACCTTGTCATTCATCCCTCATAACAAGAGTGAGTCGCCTTGCAAACTTTTTAGTTGAGTCCTTGTCTTGTTAAAAATTTGTTGGTTCAATCCCTAATCCACCTGTAAATCATTTCTAAATCCTTGGCATTACATTTCAATGGTATGTTTGAACCTCATGAACCACTCGAACCATCTTGAAAAGAGTTCATAGTATTCATTTAGGTACTGTAGGTTCTAAGTTGTGTCTAAGACATTTTCAGGCTAAGGTTCACTTAAGTGTTTTGCAACAGCCCTATTTCATGGCTGCGGATGATGTTTTGTATACTCTTTCTCCAGACTGTGAACCGTTTGAACCTAGTTCAAACAACTCAATGATGTTCAAACTGTTCGATGAAGTTCAAAGGACCAGTGTCAATCAATAAAGTTAATCTTTTCTAAAGGAAAATTTCCTTGGCGCAACGTATGCTTTGAACTACCTGAACCCTTATGAAGTCAGTTCAAATGGTTCATGAATGTTCAAATCAGGTGGGTCCCATAGACTAAATGATGTGATGGTGTATTTATTGCTAAGTGTGATGAAGATCTGACCATATCTTGGGTGACGTCAACCTGCCGATTTTTGAAGGCAAGTAATCATTTTTGAAACCTGTTCTTCATTGCTGTGGAGTGTTTGGTTGAAGGTTTTTCTATTGGTAGTCATTCAATTGGTTTCAGCCGTGAAGGTGAGTTTTGATTTCCATCTTCTTCAATGATTTTTAGCTGTTTTTCCCTCTCGTAATAAAATTGCTTGGAGAGAGAAGGGTTGTTGGTTATAAATTATGAAGTCCACTCTGCATCTTTTCGGAAATATTTTTAGTCTTGCCTACACAGAACCCATTGTCAGTGACACGAACCTGAAAGGGGAGAATTTGGAAGCCTTGAAGGAAAGAATATTTAAAGGTATTGAAGGTTCTTTTGGTCTAGAAATTCTAAGTAGTGGCCTGATAGAGGCAACAACTTTCCCACCTGCTATTCTTTGCCCATAATTAGTTAGGGAGTGCATTGCATGTTATGACCCTATTTCTGAAACTATCAAGAGAGACAATGGTGAAATCCTCCTTGCGATTAATAGGTAAGTCATTTCTTCTATTTTCAAGTTGCCAAATTACAAGTTCTCAAATTTTTCCCATGCCCAATTAGTCACCGAGTTCAATGCAGACAAGAGTGGACACCGAAATAATATAGCGAAACATTGGTTGATAGTTCCTTAAAGAGGTGGCTCTAGGCTACCTAAATACCGAAACAAAAATAATATGGTTCCCCATATTCATGATGTTATGTTGTTGTTATAGCGAGTTAGAGGTTCAGCTGAAGCCTACAACTTTGATGACTGGATTTACTGTTATGTACAACTAGTGTTGGAGGGAATGCAGTTCCTTGACTGGGCAGAGCTTATTGTTGACTCTATGAGAGAACAACTGAGCATGGCAAAGAAGTTCAAACAAAATTTATTCATGTCTTCTTATTTGATATATTGTTTGGCATGTGTCAAAGAAATAATGGGAATTCCTAGACAACTTGCTGAAGGGGATGTTTCTGTATATGACTTTTACCCCATGCTGCAAAGAGATAATGCATTGCAAGATTTTAGGAGAGTGCATAATGCTTTCCAGGGGGACCTGTGCTATGAATTGGAGAAAATGAAATCAAAAAGAATGTCTGAAGATGCCCAGGTCTTGGTAAAAAGATATGGTAGCTTCTTTGTTCAATTCCCTCGTTTTTGTTATATAAGGGTAGGTGGTTTCGAAGAAGAACCTTTCAGACTTCCTCATTTTTGTTCAGATTACTTTGTTCTTGCTGAGATTTGTAGACAGTTGTCTACTGTAATTAAGAAATCTCAACCCAAAGATAAATGGGAAGATCATTTCCCTGTTCAATTGGGCACTTTATCTTGTAGTTCAATGTCAGATGCGTTGAGCATAGTGAATGACTTGAAGAATTTCAATTTCAAACTGTATCAAGGAAGGAATGGTTTTGATAATAAAGGTTTTTCATAGGGCCTTGGTTTGATGGTGCATCTTCCTATCTCACTCTTGGAAGACTTTTGGGAAGATTGTTGTGATGAACTTGAAGTGTTCAGAAGAGACAATATGAGAATGGTTTTGGGATAGATAGTTTCACTACGGGTGAAACTTGATATAAGTGGGATCAAAGAAGATAATCTAGAGCTTTTTGAACCTAGGTATATAGATCAAAATGAACTTGAAACATCCTCAATTAATTGGGATGTGGAAGAAGAAGATGATATACAACTCAGAACAAAAAGAGTCTTGGAGAGAACTGCAGTTTGGGTTAATAAGAAAAGAGCAATGAAATCAAGCAAGATCAGTCTTGCGAGAGATAATGTAGTTTCTCTACATTCTCCATAAATCCTTTCTAACCCCACTTATATGCTTGTTCATGCAGGTAAAAATAAGAAGTCATCTCACACCAAACACGAGCCTAATCTTGCCTTGAACTGTCCTGCTCCTTGATTCACAAGGTTATAGAGTGTTGCACAGAAGAAAATGGACCTGGCCAGAGACACAGAGGTGAAAGACAAGACCCTCAATCCTTAGATTTTTGAGGTCAAAGACCTTGATACTGATATTGTCAACACCACAGATCCCCTACAATCACTGTAGCCATGACACCGTCACCTACGGTAACTGGAGGAACAACTAGTTCAAGCACAACTCCCAAATGGTTAACTACTTCAGCAAGTAAGAAACGAAGCTTGATTTCAGTGTCTATCCCAATTCAAGACATGGTGGTTAAATACATGGAAAAAGGTCCTAAACAGAAGAAGTTCAAAACAACCACCAGGTTGGATGTTGATGAGAAGACCGGGAGATGGGTTGCTTAAATTGTTTCCTATAAACCCAAGGATGTAAGTAAAGAAATAAATGTAGAAGATTTTGAGGTTACCAAATTAGATCTCAGAAACATGAGCAGGGACTTTGATAACCACCTTTTGAATGTGACGGCTAAGAAAATGCTCACCAGGTCAGAGAAAGACGGACAAGAGAAAAATAAACTCAAATGACACATCAAGGTTTTAGCCCAATTCATTGATAGCCTAGGTTGTTTTGGAGCACTCCCTATATCACAAGCTTCAGAAAACTTTGATCCCACTTCATCGAAGAACAATAAACTAATGAATCAAGTTGAATGAGCTAAGAGCATCACAGAGGCTGTAGAAAAATGGATTGAAGGGGTGTTGTAGATTCCAAGAACTTGTGCGATGAAATTCAAAACCTCATTATGGAGATCCAAAATTAGGTTGTGCAATGCGAAAAGGAGGAGCATAAGTGGGAAAATGTATTACCCATGTTCACCAAGATAGAAAAATATGGAGCCACTTAGTTTTTAGCAAAGAACTCAATAAAATTGGTAACTGATGAGTGCCAGCTCTTTGTGTTGAATAAAACCATAGCGTGGCAGGTAATTACATTCAAGGCTGTAATCTCTGATGCTAAATCTTGTGTTTAAGAGCTCCAAGATCTTCAATATAGCTTGGTCAATGATAAAAAAGTGGTGAACCTAGATCATGATTGGCAACTAGAGCTTTGTGGGCTGAATACACAGGACACGGTAAAGGCATTTAAATTGCACATGAAAAAAGTTAGGGCCAAAGGAAACTTTACTTCTGAAGATATAACATAGATTGCCCGAATTGAATCCATGACGTTCATTGGCAATGATCAGTTACCTAAACATGCTGAGAAAATGGTAAAACATAGGTGGGAAAAGGAAGCTGCACAAGGGAAAATTAATGCCATGAAGAATCTGAGTCAGTCTATGATTGAGGAGCTTGCAACCGCCCATGATGCCTGGAAAAGTGGAAGGGGAGATGACGCTAAAAATGAAGCATAATTTGATGCTCATGCTTTGTTTTTATTTTCAACTACTTTTCAAAAACCTTGCAATTACTTTGGGACATCTGTCCCCTAAATACTCTGTTAGTTTTATAACTATTTCAGAGGAGGTCGGGTTTTCAGGGAGACCTCCTCTGTTTTTCAAAAGACTACTATAAGTTAGAGAAAAAAAGATTTTAGAAGGGGTAAGAATAGTAGACTTAAAGATTAGAAAATTTTGTTTGTCTGAAGGAAGTGATCAGTTTTTCTAGAATCTGAAATTGGAAAGAATTTATGTGTGTATCTTTATGTCTTTGTTGCATGGAATATACCTATAAAGATCATATGCATTTTGAGGTGGAAAATCTTTGAGTTTGAATCCTTGGAGTAATATTTCTTTGCAAATATTAATCCAGTCAAATTGTTTGTGATTATCTTTTTGATGGAGAATGTTATTATTAATCTGGGGCTTCTTTCTATGTTGTTTAGAAGGATATTTGTTTGGAAAGAGACTTTGTTTCTCTTGTTTATTTTTATGAATTGCTGAAGTCAGTGTTATTAAACTTTGCTTTGATTACCTCTGATTTTCATGGTGAGGCATCTTGAAGAAAGATTTTTTTGAAATATTTGCATATTACTGGCCTCTCATCTAAGAATGAAGTAGGTAGCCTTATGTGCTTTCAGGTTAACAAGATATCAGTTTTATTTAGTTAGATTATTCCCTGAATAACTAATGGAGGGAGCTGTACCTATCTAAAATTTAGAGGGAAGTGATGTATGTCACACTTACCCAACTATTTAGTTGAACTTTTATTTTTCAAAGAGGGTAACAGAGCTTCGAATCAATTCAATTAAAAGAAAGACAAAATCTGTTCACTAACATACATATATTTATACAAGTCATCAACCTATATTTCAAGGTCAGCTAAACCCTCAATACAAATTATAAAATAATATCCTCACACGCTACAACAATACATGAGGACCAAAAAAATGTTGGCTTAGACATTATCTGGACCCAAATCAATACCGTAAACACGAAACACCTCCAACAATCACGCCTCGATCATCCGCTCCATGCTACGACCACCAAGAATATTGCATAACACGAAGAACATCACTGGACAAGGAAAATCTTCAATAACATGCACAATAATCAATGTAGACCACCAATATGCATATAACATGATCAAAATACATTCACAAGCAATGTGAATTGCATCAAAATAAACGCAACAAATTGAATCATCAAAATCATCACCATCTCTCTATCAGAGCTCAAGAATCAACTTAACTGATTGTCAACCTAAAAGATTCATTTGTGGATATCCAATTCACAAACCAAGATAATTGAGGACACACATCAACCTCCAAAACACATTCCATACATCCACAACCAAAGATATAGCAATTCCAGAGCAAAACAGAGCACAAACCAGAATACCGGATAACACAAACAACTGCATAACATCTACAATACCAGATCTCATAAATCGATCAAATCATCATGTAGACCTTTGCAAATGGGAACGAACCATCTACAAACAACATACCAGAAACCCTTTAAACCGCATCAGCTCATCTGTAGCACACAGGTTAAACCAACTCATCCAATCAAACTACATCATTGGGATACACATAAAACTTTCTAACAATCTCTTCACCAACAATCTCCACATATGTCACATATGTTGACATCAATGACAACATATCAGCCAATATCCAACAAATGTTACAGAGGATTATAGTTTTTGTGCAATATTAAAAAACAACCTAGAAGATTAAAAAAACAAAGAGTTAAAAATGATTTCTTCCAGATCTTTTCTATGAACAATGAACATCATGGACAGAGTATGAGAAATATTTTATAAGCTAGAAATTCAATATTATATACAATCAATAAAATAGAGAAATGATGCTGAAATTTTATATCTAAATAATTAAAAAAAGAAAGTCACACACTTATAATTGAAAAATTTTAAAACTAAGAAATAAAAAAATGCACACTTGTGTTTGTCAGTGGTTTGGTGTTCTTCATTGTGTGGTCTAGTCTTCTTTACGGTGTCCAACAAACGTGATATTGATAAAAAATAATAATTATAAAAATTTAGTTTCCCTCTCAATTTTTTTTTGGCAGAATTCATTTATTTTTGGTGGGAATTAAATTCAAAGCGCTGACAAGGGGCATAAAATATTTCTAAGTTGGTGGGGCAATTTCCAATCCCACCCCATTTTCACCTGCCTAAATTTGGAGGCCTAAAAAGTAGGAGCTACTATTTTTTAGGAAAAGATTTCAAATAATCGAGTAGCCAATTTTTTTTTTTTAGACCACCTCATCCTTAAAAATAGAGCTTAAGCCCCCCATGGGACCCTTGCCTTACCATTTAAACAATCTCTTAAAAACAATGTTACTAAAAATATCTGGTTTCTTTCATACTCATTATATTGAATATAACTAGTTAGTTAAAATAAGATGCAATTCACTCTCTTAAAATGCTAAAATTCATATCAATAGCTTTTTGTGTACTTCATGGACAAACTAGGGAGCAGTTGTAGATATATCATTTTTAAGAAAAAAAAAAGAATAGATAAGAAGATAACCATAACTAGTCTTTGAAAACGTTTCACTTATTTGGAGTATAAAGTTTCATAGATGAATCACGTGGGACCAATGATTCCACAAATATTATAAATGCTTGTATTGCACTTCCATTTGATGTTTAAGCACAATTTCATGGGCAAAATAGGGAGTAGCTGTGGACATATCTTTTTTAGAGGAAAAAACAAGAATCGATAAAAAGATGATCTTAACCAGTCTTTGAAAAATTAGTACTGAATCGGAGTACAAAGTTTTAAAGATAAATCAAGTGGGACAAGTGATTCCACAAATATTATAAATGATTTTATTTCACTTCCATTTGGTGTTGAAGTGCAATTTCATGGGCAAACAAAGGAGCATACAAGGGAAAAAACAAGAATGGGTAAGAAGATAACCATAGCTAGTCTTTGAAAAATTTGCATTGAGTTGGAGTACAAAGTTTCATAGATAAATCAAGTGAGACCAATGATTCCGCAAATATTATAAATGGTTGTATTGCAAAACAGTGATTTAATAAGATGCAATGGTAACTAGTTCAATGTACTAAAATTCGTAAAGTACAAAAGAGAAAAAATTATTAAATTTGAAATAATTTCCTTATTGCTTTTCTCTTAATAGTTGGTTTGATGAGAAATGAAATAAGACAAAAAGTCAAATAAGATAAAAAGTCAAATAAGACAAAGTAGATCTTAAAGTTTACATGGAGATTTTAAGAGGAGGGAAAAGCTAATCTTTCTTGAGAAAAATAATCTCAAGTTATTTTTTTTTGGAAGGAGCATAAGGTGAAGGAGGCAAATTGAAAATAATATTACATCTTAATGGTTTGATGATGCAAGGTAGGTTTAATGGTTTGATTACGCAAGGTAGGTTTATGAGTACTATTTTTTTTACAACGCAAGAGAGCAAGATGACTATTATGAAGTTGGGTGTTGGGAAAGAAAAATACTTTGGAAAAACAAAACACTTGTTGAACTTCAAGAGAATATTTAAAGTGGGGTATGAAAACTCTTCACCTCACATTACTAAAAATCTCAACATTGTAGTGTCCTAAAATTGCACCCCTTGCAATTTTGACTACATTTGGGGCCCTCACCTTAGCGGTCTCATCCCCATGCTTGATCGAGACCTATTTGTGCCTCCCTCATGCAACTAATCTTCATTTTCCCATCTTATACCTTGCATACGCCCTTAAACCTAGCCCAATTTGGGGTAGGACTAGGGCGCTATGCCCTAGTCCTCCCCAATTGGGGCCCATTTTGGGGTAGGACTAGGGCGCTATGCCCTAGTCCTCCCCAATTGGGGCCCATTTTGGCCCCTAGGCCTTATCTCAAATTTGAGTGGTAATTACGTCTTCATGTTGGCCTATGTCAGAAAATTAATAAGTTTGACAATAGGTAAGTATATAATGAGGTATTCCCCTCTCATTTGACATAACACAAGAACATATACAAGGAGCATAAGGCGATAAGGCAAGGAGAACTACAATCAAGCATTCAAGCATTCATCATCAAGCAGCTCTAGAGGTCTTCAAGGTTGCATATTCTTCATCTATCCATTATGGAGGAACTTTACATCGTTCATTTGCAAGCATATGTGTGTGTTAGGGTTTTTTCATGTTCATGTCATTTCATACAACATATGTGATTACATTCAAGAAGCAAAGCGTCGTCATCATTCATTGTAGATCTGAAGGTATACATTTTCATTATTTATTTCAAGCATTTACAATATTCAATTCAAGATTGACTCCCCAACTAAGGTTTGACTTAGGTAAATCACTGTTCCCAACCTTTTTCCCTTTCTCTATATGTGTAGGAAACAGGTGCGCAACTGTACTTCTAAAATTAAGCTTTATTTGTACAGATGAAAAAACCCTTTTCGACGATCAGAAATCTCAAAGGACCAAGAGCCCTAGTCCCTGCTATTTTTGGCAATTTTTGCAGAGCAGCTCCGAATCAGCTCATACTTCTTAGATCCAAGTGCACGATGAAACCCCAAATTATAGCTCACTATTTCTACATACTTTGTCTCCTATTCCAACATTCTACCTATTTTAGCAATTCAACTTACAAAAGAGAGGAAAACCTAAATGAATCCAATCCACTCAGTATTCAGTCCTTGTCTCATTTAGGATCGAATCTAGTGGATTCATCCCCTCTTTTGAATGTAAAGTCCTCCAAGTGAAAATTGACTTAGTGATTTCTCCCTTCCATGTGGTGAATTTACTAAGCTCAAATTTTTCACTTTACATTTTGGTGAAACCGATTCCTTACACCCTTATTTTTGATTTATGTTTTCAGATCTGATTGTTTGTGCAATTTAAAATTCAAGTTTTCATTTACAAGTGTGATTTCATTGCATAATTAAAAAAATTAGAGGTTAATTTCATTAAAACTCTAATTTTTTAGATTCAAAATTGAGCTTGTGAATTGCTTAATTTGGGTTAATTATTTCAAATCTGAGTGTTCTTCAATTTCAAAATTCAAAATTTCATCTACAAGATAAATTTCACAATTAATTTTTTAAAATTAAGCGATTAATTTCAAAAACCCTAATTTTTAAAATTAAGTGGTTAATTTCAAAAACCTTTATTTTAAAAATTGCAAGACCAAA
Source organism: Cryptomeria japonica (assembly GCF_030272615.1). Taxonomy (NCBI): domain Eukaryota; kingdom Viridiplantae; phylum Streptophyta; class Pinopsida; order Cupressales; family Cupressaceae; genus Cryptomeria; species Cryptomeria japonica. Next base: position 798,094,106 of record NC_081407.1, on the reverse strand, counting down.
GGTTTTCTTCATTCGGTTCTTTCCTACCGCTGCCCACACCGAACTGAATTTGTACATTTATGTAATTAATTTTCAATTAATAAAGTTTACGGCCTTGGCCCATTATCAATCAAATTTTTTTTTTTTAAAATTTTTTTGTAAGACTCGGTTTACATTATTGCTCTTTATTCTTTCAATCACTTTGTTCATTTAATTGAGCAATAATTTTTCCTACAATTTTGCATTATTAAATTATTTTGCAAGTTTCAAATTTCAAATTTAAATTTGACAATTTCAATTTCAAATTTCAAATTCCATTTTCCCTCCTTTATTCAATTTTCCATGCATGTATGGGGTGAACATTATTATGGTTAAATGACATATGAGTTTCTTGTTTGATCATAAGTGCATATGGAGATCTTATCTTATTTTGCTAATTCAATTTTGAGTTATATTAAAGATGTTCATGATGTTCCCTTTCATGCATATGATGATAATTTAGTTCTCCCTTTCATTCATAGCTATGATTTGCCCGCTCCTAAATTTTATCTCATTAATAAGGGTACATTGGTGCAAAAAGGGAATATGGGCACTTCTTTCAAAGATCTCCCTCCTAAAGATGAATCTTTGGAGAATTGTGTTCCTTCTTCTCCTAAAAAGTACCTCCCTCATAAGGATTATTTGGTGCAAGAGGATGATGTTATGGCTACTTATCCTAGTCATATCGTACCTTCTTTTCATTATCTCCCCCCTAGAGATGAAGAATTCATTACATATTGTAGTCACATAAATCTGTCCATTTTAATTAAATGAATATTTCGTATTTATTTGATTAAAAATCCACTAGCCATCAGTTAATTAAATTAATATTTAATTAATTCATCTTCAAAACATTCTCCTATTAATTAAATAAATTATTCAATTTATTTTAATTAATTCATTATATCAAATTCACAATCAATTAAATGAATAAAATCCTATTTATTTAATTTAATCCCCTATTCCTCTTTTAAATAAATTAAATCAAACATTTATTTAAATCATTTATCCCCCCCCCACTTGCATTTTCCTACAAATGCAACTTGCACACATTTATTGAAATAAATGAATTTTATTTTAATAAAAATCCTATTTTCCCTCACCCACCAAATCCACTTGCAAATCTAATCCCCTTCTAGATTCTTCTAACCCCTTCCTATTTAACCTAATCCATCCCCTAATTATTGTCACATTCTGAAGCAACATGGAGTCACTTCTCAAAGACTTCAAAGTCTTTGAAAAGCATTTAATGCTTTGTGTGTTCAACAATTTAACCTCCAAAGTCTTCCAAAACCACTAATGGCTCTTACATGACCATTAATGGCTTTTACATAACCATTTATGGTTATTTCAACTTGCACTCATGTGTCTCCTCAAGCATTTATTGCTTTGACCATGGTTATCCCTTTTGCCTTTGCACAAGAGTTTATCCATTGGATAAAGGCTTTATTCTTTGAATAAAGAATTTATTCACTCAACCCAACCTTGACCTTAACTCCCAAATTAACTCCCAAGTCATATCAAGCATTTAATGCTTATTCCCTCTCCTCTCAACCTATCTCACATTGACACTTGTCATTCTGAGAGTGGGTTGAAATCCCTTACATGGATCTCAAATCATTCAATCCTGACCCTTGTTGAGATTACTCAATCTCAACCATCCATTGCTCCTTTTTTCCTATAAATAGAGCCCATTTCTTTATAATCCAGATCCTGAAAACTTGTATGCATTTAAGCTATAGTGAATTCTAGAGAGCATTTTAGCATAATCTACTCATATATTGTCATTTTGGTTAAAATAAATCATTTTAGTATCAATAGCATAGTATTAGCTTTTTATTCACATTTAGAGCAAATACTTCAATCTCAAACCTCCATAAGCATCCATAGTGCAAAAAGCTGCTGAGAGCTACACTAGTTTGGAACTTGGAGAGGAGAAGGAGCCAAGAGTATGGTAGAAGGCATTTGGAGATGTCTTCTTGCATTTACATTTGTAGTTAAATGTTTTACTTTGTTCTTGGTGTCTCTTTTGATATGCCTGCTTAGGTTGATCTTTGGTTGAATAACACTAACCTTAACACTTGTTTCTTGTTGTTTGTGTGTTATACTACCATAGGTTTTGATCTAACACTTGCCCTTTTTGTAGAGCATCATTTGGTGAACCCGAGGATACAATCAGATGAAGATCGCACCAGAGGATCAACATAAGACAACCTTCACATGTCCATGGGGCACATATTGCTGGAATGTAATGCCTTTTGGTCTAAAGAATGTAGGAGTGACCTATCAATGAGCAATGACCACCATCTTCCATGACATGATGCATACTATGATGGAAGATTATGTAGATGATTTACTAATGAAATCACTCACCAAAGAAGGGCATCTCGACATATTAGATAAAATCTTTGATAGACTGGAACAATACCATGTTCGACTCAACCCAAAGAAATGTATCTTTGGAGTAACCTCCGGGAAGCTTCTAGGATACATTGTCTCAAGCAAAGGTATTGAGGTCGACCCAACAAAGGTAAAAGCAATCATGGACATGCCACCTCCAAAGAACATCAGTCAGCTAAGGACATTACAAGGACGACTACAATCCATCCGCAGATTCATTGCACAACTGGCAGATAAGTGTCACCCCTTTACACATCTGCTACACAAAAACATCCACTTTCAATGGGATGTAAGATGCTAGCAAGCATTCCAGATGCTTAAAGATTATCTCATGAATACGCCATTGTTGATCCCACCAGATCCAAGTAGACCTTTGTTACTCTATATATCAGCAACAAGTACAACATTGGGTGTACTATTGGCACAACATAATGCAGAAGGGAAAGAGTGCGTTGTTTACTACATCTCTCGTACACTGGTGGGCTATGAACTCAATTACACACCTATTGAGCGAGCTTGTCTAGCAATAATCCTGACAGCGACTAAACTGAGGCACTATCTGTTAACACACAAGGTACAACTCATTGCAAAGATTGATCCACTCAAGTATTTACTCAGCAAAGCAGCATTGACAGGCCACTTGGCCAAATGGGTGATGATTCTAAGTGAATTTGACATCAAGTATGTAGACTGTAAAGCTATCAAAGGACAAGTTATTGCAGATCAGTTGGCTGAGGCACCACTCATAGGTGATCATCCTCTCATTTCCAATTTTCTGAATGAAGAGATATTCATGATCACAACAGCACAACCATGGAAACTATACTTTGATGGTTCATACACTAGACAAGGCTCGGGGGTAGGCATTCTGTTTATCACACCTCCAGGTGATAACATCCCAAAGTCTTACAGGCTCACATTTCCATGCACCAACAACATAGCAAAGTACGAGGCCTTAATCACAGGACTCAGGTTGGCTGTACAATGGAAATTACAAGAACTACAAGTATATGGTGACTCCCAACTAGTCATTCGACAAGCAACTGATGAATATCAGACCAAGGATGACAAACTCATGCCATACAAACAAATGGTGGACAAATTAAAGGAATCATTTACTACTATCACCTTTGAACAGATACCACGAGATCAGAATCGAGCTGCTGACGCTATGGCTACTATCGTATCTCTCTTAGTTCTTCCGTAGAATTCTTGGTAGAACAACTTTGGATCCCTACTTATGATATCACTGAATTCGAGATGATATGTCGCCTTGTCGATTCCAAATCCCCATGGTACGGTGAATTCTACACCTATCTCCATGATCACACCCTTCCTCCTAACCAATCGAATAACCAACGCAAAACCTTCATTCGCCAAATTGCTCAATATACCATTATTGTTGAAACCCTATACTGATGCAGTCTTGATGGTACTCTCCTTCAACGTCTGGAACAGGATGAGATAAAAATTGTCTTGGAAGAGGTACATGAAGGAATTTGTGGAACTCATGCAAGTGGTCCGTCACTAGCCAAGAAAGTCCTGCGCACTGGATACTATTGGCCATTCATGGAAAAAGACTCCTACTACTTTGTCAGAAAGTGCAAGAAATGCCAAGTTCATGGAGACCTAATACATGCACTAGCACAAGAACTGCAACCAATCACAACACCATGGCCCTTTTGTCAATGGGGTCTTGAACTTGTGGGTAAAATCCATCCATCTTCATCCAATGGTCACAAATTCATTATTACCGCCACCGAATACTTCACAAAGTGGATCGAAGTTGTTCCACTTACCCAAGTTACCAGCAAGCAGATCGCCTCATTCATCCTCAATTACATCATCTTCCGGTATGGTGTACCCATGTCCATCATCACAGATAATGGTCTTCCTTTCAAAAATCAGGATGTCCATGAACTCTGTGAGAAATTTCACATCCAACACCGCTTTTCCACTCTCTATTATCCACAAGGCAATGGTTAGGCCGAAGCATCCAACAAGAACATATTAAGGATCCTAAAGAAGAAAGTCAATGATGTCGGCCGTTATTGGCACGTTCAATTGAATCTAGCACTATGGGCATATCGAACTAGCATTTGAACCCCTACAGGCACTACTCCCTACTCATTGGTCTATGGTGCAGAAGCTATTTTACCTATTGAGGTTGAGATACCATCACTACGGGTTTCCTTGCACAATCTCATTGATGATGAAGCATATAGAGTATCCTGTCTTCAGGACTTAGAGCTACTTGATGAGAAGCGACAAGCTGCATACAATCACCTCAAGGCCTATCAGCAATGCATGAGCATAAGCTATAATCATCGAGTTAGACCTCGTACATTCGAGGTAGGTGATCTTGTTCTTCGAGAAAATCCTCGTAACCAACCCAATTGAGAACATCAAGGAAAGTTTGAATCAAATTGGTTGGGTCCATATGTTGTCACTGCTATATTTGGGTCTGGGGCATATCAGTTGGCTACGTTAGAAGGAGAACCACTAGTAGATCCGATGAACAACATGCACCTCAAACGGTTTTATACATAAGCTGCATAGAGCATCAGGCTCCCATATATATTGGCAAAAATACCAAAAACATCCAGATAAATGACCTGAAGAAAATACAAAAACATCAAAATAGTAAAGAAAAATCATGCATCAAAATGGTGAACAACCACTCCGGTGGCACCTTGGGTAAGTGCGATGGTGAAAACATGGCAAACAGGTGCCACTCATAAAAGCTATGGCTCCATTGTCTTTCAGCCTCGTTGTGATCACATTCACTACATACACACATCCATCTGCCCAAACCATGGCTTATTATTGATATTCAATCACGAGATAGTACTTCATGCGTCTTGCGTCCCGCTTTTTCAGAGTCATGTCTAAACTGGGGGAAATGCCCTTAACCTTTTGATGGAAGTGGATTCTACATTACTTGTGATTCATTGGTTCTTCATTCAAAACTATCTCACAAAATCCAAAAACATTCAAAAACAATCATTACAAAATCCACAAACATCAGAAAACATCAAAAAATCAAAACAAAAACATGGCAACACATTGTACATACTCATCTGAGCAGATACGAAACAAACATTGAACAATACTCAAAATGATGATCACTTCTCAAATTGACCAAACAATCAACATCAACAATCAAACTATCTTCAACAAGGATGCATCCTTCCTTACCAAAACAAAGACAAAATGACGTTTTCTTTGACAAGAACATTGTGTTAAGCTATCAAATACTTGGTTGATTTGTCAGTAATTCATTTGATTATCTATATTAGGATCTTACAGTATTGTTTATGTATCATCTGCACATTATTCCGATGAAGTTCTGGGGCATGTACTAATGGTGTCTACGTGGGAAGTTCACTAAGCTACATGATCATAGGCAAAATACAGTCATAGATCACTACAGCTTGCTGACTACAGCGTATACCTCAACCATATGAGCATGAACCATTACCAAGGATCCATATTCTTTATTCTTTATGTATATACTATTTGCTTACCGAACAATGCTCCTTCTTTGGTTCCTCCTCATCCAATTTGGATAAAGGTTTTTGTCTCTTATTAAGGTGTGAACTTGTCTTAGGATATGATCAACCCAAGATCAAGGAGGACGATCCAAGTCATACATGAAAGGAGATGATCCTTGTCTGTTGTGCAAGCAATACTTAGGCCAACTTGATCCATTATATCAAGTTGCTTGTATTAACTTGCTATATCAAAATCCATGAAAGGAATACTCAGGTCATCTTGAATCATTATGTCATGTTGCTTGTATTTTCTTACAACATTTTAAATCTCAATGATGAAAATAGAGCACTATGGATTGTCATTTCATCTCATTTATATATATTGCATTTTGTTGCATTCCACTCATCCATACATTCATAATAGATGCATATCATGCATACATAGTAATGACAATGCATACTCTATTTTCCTCTTCTTCCATAGGAATGAGTCATAGGTCCTCCATTTCTTCTATCTAACATCAAACCCCCCCACCCTCCCCATCTCGATAATCAACATCACATACCCTACATCGTTTCCCATCAACCCAATCAAGCCACGTTCATCACCATCCATTCTCTAACAAGAGGGATTGCGTTTCCTTTCCTAAGTCATCATATAAGCCAAGCAAGTTACTCTGTCTGCATAGATACATCGACTCACACACACCTAGACTATCAACAGATACTCTGATCAAGTATCTTCAGTTCTCAATAGGTAATCGATCATGGTAATCCTAGACTACATCAGACATTTATCACAATGACCTAGTCTCAACGGGGTTGCCATGATTCCCCACAACCATCCATCACCCGCACACACTATCAATTGATTAACCAATCAAACACAATCTAACGGACAATTACATCAATTGTCTAAGTCACATCAGGTCACTTTGATTTACTTACTCAGACTTTATCTTGTCCAAGCAAACAACTGGCATCAATTGTCATGCTTTGACTCAACCGGGGCAATTAAACCAATTGCACCAGATTGTTCAAACAAATTTGATCAATTATATAGCATCACTCAAAAACACAACCACCACATTTTCACTGTATCTCTTGCATGACCTCAGGATACTCGCTGGCTTGTTGTTTCTTCGTATTCACTCCATTTTCTCCCATTCTTTCATCATTAGTTCTAATTTCTTCTATTCTACCTCCCCTCCACTTTTCATTCTTTTTCGAGAGATCGCCCGATTTTTCGAAATTTTTTTCGAGAGATCGCCCGATTTTTCAAAAAAATTTGGCTCATCTCTCGAGGGGGCATACCACCCATTAAATTTAAATTTTATGGGGCATCTCTTCACCCCTATTTTTCTTTAATTTAAATTTTATGGGGCATCTCTTCACCCCTATTTTTCTTTCTTTGAAACGACGTGATAAACCACACCGTCTCAAAGAGAGGCAAATGTAGTCACATAAATCTGTCCATTTTAATTAAATGAATATTTCGTATTTATTTGATTAAAAATCCACTAGCCATCAGTTAATTAAATTAATATTTAATTAATTCATCTTCAAAACATTCTCCTATTAATTAAATAAATTATTCAATTTATTTTAATTAATTCATTATATCAAATTCACAATCAATTAAATGAATAAAATCCTATTTATTTAATTTAATCCCCTATTCCTCTTTTAAATAAATTAAATCAAACATTTATTTAAATCATTTATCCCCCCCCCCCACTTGCATTTTCCTACAAATGCAACTTGCACACATTTATTGAAATAAATGAATTTTATTTTAATAAAAATCCTATTTTCCCTCACCCACCAAACCCACTTGCAAATCTAATCCCCTTTTAGATTCTTCTAACCCCTTCCTAATTAACCTAATCCATCCCCTAATTATTGTCACATTCCTAAGCAACATGGAGTCACTTCTCAAAGACTTCAAAGTCTTTGAAAAGCATTTAATGCTTTGTGTGTTCAAAAATTTAACCTCCAAAGTCTTCCAAAACCACTAATGGCTCTTACATGACCATTAATGGCTTTTACATAACCATTTATGGTTATTTCAACTTGCACTCATGTGTCTCCTCAAGCATTTATTGCTTTGACCATGGTTATCCCTTTTGCCTTTGCACAAGAGTTTATCCATTGGATAAAGGCTTTATTCTTTGAATAAAGAATTTATTCACTCAACCCAATCTTGACCTTAACTCCCAAATTAACTCCCAGGTCATGTCAAGCATTTAATGCTTATTCCCTCTCCTCTCAACCTATCTCACATTGACACTTGTCATCCTGGGATTGGGTTGAAAGCCCTTACATGGATCTCAAATCATTCAATCTTGACCCTTGTTGAGATTACTCAATCTCAACCATCCATTGCTCCTTTTTTCCTATAAATAGAGCCCATTTCTTCATAATCTAGATCCTGAAAACTTGTATGCATTTAAGCTATAGTGAATTCTAGAGAGCATTTTAGCATAATCAACTCATATATTGTCATTTTGGTTAAAATAAATCATTTTAGTATCAATAGCATAGTATTAGCTTTTTATTCACATTTAGAGAAAATACTTCAATCTCAAACCTCCATAAGCATCCATAGTGCAAAAATCTGCTGAGAGCTACACTAGTTTGGAACTTGGAGAGGAGAGGAACAAAGGAGAAGGAGCCAAGAGTATGGTAGAAGGCATTTGGAGATGTCTTCTTGCATTTACATTCGTAGTTAAATGTTTTACTTTGTTCTTGGTGTCTCTTTTGATATGCCTTCTTAGGTTGATCTTTGGTTGAATAACACTAACCTTCACACTTGTTTCTTGTTGTTTGTATGTTATACTACCACAGGTTTTGATCTAACACTTTCCCGTTTTGCAAAGCATCACATATGATAGTCCCTTTTCCAATGTTTGTCTTAATCAAAAAGACACCTTAAAGAAAGAATATTATCCTATTTCCCATCGTTATTATGTTTCCAATACTCTCTCTCCCAAAAATGAAGAGCCTAACAAAGACCAAATCAATGCCATTCATACTACCGAGAAACCAAAAATTATTCCTAATTATCATGCGGTGCCTTACACATATAATAATGAAGCGTTTGCTTCAGTAACTAATAAGAACATAAAAATTAAAGCACAATATGCTTTCTTAGTTCCTACAATCCTCTCTCCAATTCAAACAAATACACCATGTCCTACTAAAGAAGTTCCTAAAGAAGGACTCTTAGAGGATGATTGGGGGTCCTTAGATTTCACACCTTCTTTTTCTAGAAAATCTAAGATGCCTAAATTTGATAAGCAAAATTGTTATCCAAACACATGTCCAGAAATTGATCGGGCCTCTTTAAACTTCAATCCAATTTCACCTAAGAGTGAACCCTCTCTTGATCCTACACATGAATACAATGGACAAGTTTTAGGATGTGTGCAACAAAGTCGTGAAACTCATGAGAAATCACACTTTTCTAATGGAAATATAGGTTTCCAACCTTTTCCTTTGTCAACATCTTCTCCTCTATTGTCTTGTGAATCCACACCTTCTCATTTCAATATTGTATTACAACAAGAAAATATTCTATCCGATCTTCTCCATGCCAATTTAATCTATCTTGTTTGGCCTAAAAGAAGAAGGAAACATAGAAAACACCTTGAAATTTCTTTTTTTTTTGCAAGTATCTTCAAATTCATGGCCATTCTACTAATCACTATCAAGCTTTGAAAATAAAAATACAACATTATATTTATTTAGGTATCATACAAATAACATCTAACATTGAATGACATATTTATCATAATCATATCAAATAACATTCAAGTACCTATTATGTTGCTCCTCACTATGTGACAGTGTTGACCTACCTATTGGGGGCACATTGCCATTCATGGTCGTACAATTTCAAGTGAAATCATACTTAGTGAGGAACATAATAATCTATTTATTCTTGTCTTTATGCTTGGTGGGGCAAAAATACTATCCTTCATCTTTCTAAAATGTTCACCATTTTCTTTATGGATTGCATTCTTCATAACTTGATGTCCTTTCTCGCATAGAATTATCCTTCATGCAAGTACATATGTGTCCCTTGTTAGGACCTATTCTTTATTTGAAATGATATGTCTCTTACCAATAATCTCTCTTTAGAAGTTGTGTAATTCTTCTCATAGTCTTTACACTTGGGGGGAAATGAATTTTTTCTCTCTCCTCTATAAGGATCTACTTTTCCTTTGTGGAGTGGTGTTTGTTCATGAGTTGGTGTCATTCCTTGTGTGAAGTTATTGTTTGATCAAGGATTCTCTCTTATACAAGAGGTGTAAGTCCTTGGATACAACCTCTTCTTCACTTGGCAATGTATATCTACCATGAACTTACCACTTTAAATTGGGTAAAAAGTGTGTCATCCTTCATCAAGAATCCCTTTCACCTAGCAATAAGAGGAAGGTATGAATTCTTGTTCTCCTTCCTTTATTTTGGTATATGTTATGTTTGTTCAAGATAGCTCCTCTTGGAGGTAGATGTATTTTGAGAAAAGATATCTTCTCCTCCAAGGATTCCCTTTACACTTGTTGCAAGATATCTCTTTTTCAACTATCTTATCCTTGCTTGAAGAGTATTCCCTCTTTAGCTTGAATTTATGACATTTTTTCCTAAAGGATATCTCCTTGGTGTTGAAGGTAAGGTATCCTTGTCTCTAGCTTCCTTAAGACATCAACATAGTGTTATGTTGACATATTAAGGAGGGGGCACCCATAACACTCCCTTTGTACTATATTGTACTCTTGCATATCATTTTTGCATGTCTTAAACGAGGTGTTCATTCTTGAAACTAGAGTAAAAACTCCTAGAGAGAGATGATTCACACTCTAAACCAAACACAACAATTGATATATGTCTTAATTAGATGGGTTTAGACATCAATGAAATCAGAGCAAAGACTCTTAAACGAGTTGACCTCTAAACCAGGCATGTATTTGTCATTTGCCACTTGGAATTTGTATTTATATTACATGTCTTAAATAGGTTGAAGCACAATAAAAAATAGAGAAAATACTCTTACACAGGGTGCTATACACTTGAACCCAGACATCACTTGCACACACGCATGAGGATGGGTGGAACTAGCTAAAAACAACTAGACTATTCTTACTGTCCTCCCCACATGGATCACCTAGATAAAAACATCTAGGGGTGAGTTGTCCATGTCCTTTCCCACCATGGATCACCTAGATAAAAACATCTATGGGGGTGAGTAGTCCATTCCCTCTCTCATCATTCTTCTCATGGATCACCTGGATAAACACCTCTAGAGTGTATTCATGCTCTCTCTTCTTCCTCTCAGGAACTCATAGCTTTGCTATTGATAGTTCATGGATGATGCTTTCTTTTCTCTTTTATGTGATCACTTGTGTTCGTGAGATGACATGTCTAAAGAATGATATTAGTTGTTAAGACATTTTGATATCGAGGTCTCTTCAGCTAGTTGACTTGAGGCCTTGTTTTGGTTTTTATCTTTTGTTGTGTGTCTTTTGCATTTGTTTTTCCTTTTGTATTTGTTTGCCTTTTTTGTTTGTCTTGTTTTTTTTGTGCCCTTTCATATGTTTGAGTGATTTAAGATCCTAAGATTGGGGTCTTGATTCCTTGAGATTAGTGATATCCTATACTCCTTGTGATTTTGCTCTGCATTCCTCATCTTCTTCTGCTTTACCGTGAGTATTTGCATAAGCTCACATTCCTGCTAAAGTGGGGGCTAAATGTAGCATCATTAAATTACACTTCAATTTTGACCACCTTTGGGGCCCTCACCTTAGTGGTCTCATCCTAATGCTTGATCGAGACCTATTTGTGCCTCCCCCATGCAACCAAGCTTCATTTTCCCATCTTATACCTTGCATAAGACCTTAACCCTGACCCAATTTGGGTTAGGACCAGGGCCCTAGGCCTTGGTCCTCACCAAGACTAGGGCACCATATCCTGGTCCTCTCCGATTGGGGCCCATTTTGGCCCCTAGGCCCTGTCTCAAATTTGAGTGGGAATTGCTTTTTCATGTCAGCCTATGTCAGAAAATTAATAAGTTTGACGTCAGTCAAGTATATAAGGAGGTCTTCCCCTCTCATTTGGCATAACACAAGAACATAGACAAGGAACATAAGGTGATAAGGCAAGGAGAACTATAATCAAGCATTCAAGCACTCATCATAAAGCATCTCTAGAGGTCTTCAAGGCTACATATTCTTCATCTATCCATTGTGGAGCAACTTTACATCATTCATTTGCAAGAATGTGTGTGCGTTAGGGTTTTTTCATGTTCATGCCATTTCATACAACATATATGTGATTACATTCAATAAACAAAGTGTTGTCATCATTCATTGCAGATCTAAAGGTATACATTTCCATTATTTATTTCAAGCATTTGCAATATTTCATTCAAGGTTGATTCCCCAACCGGGGTTTGACTTAGGCAAACCCCTATTCATAACCTATTTTCCCTTCTTTCTGTGTGCAAGAAATAGGTGCACGCTATTGTACTTATGGAATTAAGCTTTATTTGCAGAAATGGAAAAACCCCTTTTAGCGATTGGAAATCTCAAAGGACCAAGAGGGGGCGCCCTGGTCCCTGCTATTTTTGGCAGTTTTTGTAGAGCATCTTTGAATCATCTCATACTTCTCAGATCTAGGTGCATGATGAAACCCCAAACATACAACTCACTATTTCTGCATACTTTGTCTCCAATTCCAACATTCTACCTATTTTAGTAATTCAACTTACAAAAGAGAGGAAAACACAAATTAATCCAATCCACTCAGTATTCAGTCCTTGTCTCATTTAGGATCTGATCTAGCAGATTCATCCGCTCTTTTGAATGTAAAGTCCTCCAAGTGAAAATTGACTTAGTAATTTTTCTCTTCCATGTGGTGAATTTGCTAAGCTCAAATTTTCCACTTTATAAACATCATTTAGGGTTCCCTATAGATTGGACAAATAGCTTAGTAATACCTTTTTTTAAGAGTGGTGATGCCACTGATTCCTCTAATTAGTGATGTCAATAATCCTTTGAATTATAAGACCATCATGATAAATATTTTGATTGCAAATTTATTTGGAAATATATTAGAAAATAGAATTAGCAAGAGGGTGCAAGAAAGAGATAAATGTGTGAAAGAATAAGCAAGTTTTTGACTTAAGTATTTCATGGTTGATCATTGTATACAAGTTTGGGCGAAAAATGAGGAAGTTTTTTGTTGCTTTCTTGATTTAAAGAAAGTTTTTGGCATGGTCCTAGGGATAAATTTTGGCAAAGTATGAAGGAACTTGGGGGATTCCTATGTATATTTGAGAAATTGTTTATAGGTTGTATGAGAAGGTTAAAGTAAAAAACAAAACTTCAAATGACATCTCAAATTTTTTTAAGATTGATATTGGAGTCAAGCAAGGGTGCCTATTGTCTCCTACCTTTTTTGGTTTATATATTGACAGATTTGAAGAGTGGTTAAATATGCAATGTGGCGATGGTGTCCATTTGAGAAACTTTGTTATAAAGCTTTTCTTGTATGTGGATAACCTTATTCAGATTGCTAAATCTACTCTTGGCTTGGAAGAGCATTTACTTTCCCTTGAGCATTTTTGTAGAACAACGGGGATGAAAGTCGATATTAACAAGATGAAAGTGATTTTTTTTCTAACAAAAGAAAACATAACCAACATAAGTTCTACTTTGAAGGCAATACTCTTGAAGAAGTGATGGATTATAAGTACCTCAATGTTGACTTCCTCTTGAAGAAGTGGTAGATTAGAAATAACTTAAAATTGATTTCTCTTGAAGAAGTGCCAGATTTTAAATATCTCATAATTGACTTCAACAAAAAAATAAGTTGAAAAGGTTGCAAATAGAAGAGAACTTTGGGAGGTTAAAAATCATTTTATGCTTTTCAAAAATAGGTGTAGAGAGGTAGAGCTATGGGATTGGAAGACTATCCAAACACTTTTGGGCTTTTAGTGCTTCTACTTGTACTCTATGATTGTGAATTATGAGCCAACAGTACCTTTGACTTATATAGTGAGAACAAATTGAAAAAAATAAAAAAATGCTTGATTACAAACAAGATCAAAATTAAAAGTTTAGCTCCTTATGATATCATCTTGAATGAAATTGGGGATGTGCCTATTGAAACAATTGTTATGGTGTGACTCAAAATATTTTAAAAAAGAACTGAGAAGATGGAAGAGGGCAAATGGAAATGGCCTAAGGTTGTCTTTAGTGACATATTGTGCAAAAGAAAAAAGACTTGGATGCATAAAAATAGCAAGTGGTTTAGTCAATATGATATTTATTTTAACATATGCCTCGTCAATAGTAAAGAGATAAAGGATTTTGTTATGGATAAGTTCCATATGCATACTTGAGATAAAGGGCTAGAGAGAAAGTAAAAAGTATTATACTAAAGAGTTTAATCCTAGTTGTAATCATCATCAAAAAGCGTACATAGGGGCCAATATCCCATGGAGAGCCAAAATATTTATTGCTTAGTTAAGAACTAAATCTCATCAACTTCGTTGTAAAATTAGACGTTGGGAACTTTTAGACTCTCATAATGAAAGCAATGAAAAATAAGAGTCTTATAAAATGGGATATATTGTTTTAATAGTTCTTTGGCTATATCATTTTCATATCAATGATAGTATCATCATCATCAAATTAATTAATTGTTTGATTATAGCTTGATCATAGGAAATTTTTAGCCGATAGGCTATTATTGTGGGCTTTTTTAGCTTGAAAATTGCCATCTTGCTGATAAAATATGTTTTCTTGTCACATTAATGACAATGACATCTTAACCATTATTTGTTTTTTTTAAAGTGGTAATAAATTTTGATTTAGATAATCATCTTAAAAGGATATATTTGCAACAAATAAGAGCTAGTCTACCATCATCCAATATCAAACCCTACCAGAAAACCTTGGCTATCCTATATTCATCTGCCCTTTATGAGATTATACAAAATTCATAGTAAAGCCTAAATGAAAAAAACCCTATACAAAGTATTCGTTTAGCTTCTACTTCATAGTATACAAAGACTACATCATTGACACTTTGAACAAAAGTAAAAACTATCTTAAACACTATGACCAAAAATTCACAAAATTTATTACTCATATTCACAAGGAATCGTTTCTTCTTCTTCCTTAGCTTCAAAGCTGAGCCATTGACCTAGTAATCTTTCGACCCAAATTGAAGATTTTTTTTAAATTTTTCCTTACCACTATCCATCACTCACGTTTCATTCTAGCTCCTCTTGTAGAAAATCTTTCAGTGCACCCCACCCTATCTGAGCTTCTTCTTGACACTCATCTTTGTCAAAAAGCGCAATCCATAGGATAAAAAGACTCATTGGAGATTTGAGGTCACCAATCTATGTCCATTTTCTATAGCTAGTCGAGAAACCTACTTCCAGTTACACTATTTCTAAAAATCCGTTCATACCGTACAACCATTCCTCCTTAACACACTATTGCATTACCTAGAAAACATCCTCCTTATTCCCCAACTCCAACCCCCATGCTATGAACATGGACACTATATCAACATTAGTTCTATAATGATGCTCAACCTTCAGTAATTATTCTCCAAGAAGGACGTCCATTATCTGCATAAACATGGGCTCCTCAAATTTAAATATGATTCTCATTCTTTTCTTAGACACTCAACCCATGAAGGTCACTTGAACAATGTTTTGGGGTTATCAAAGTGAAGTTAGCCTCCATTCTCAACACACCAATTCTACCTATCTCCTTCTATCATTTATCTCCCAACACCATCTTGCAAGGTGGATGAAATGTCACCTTGCAGTTTAACAACGACCCCTGGACTTTGAACATTAATTACACATCACTTTCCATTACTTAGTTTGACTTTTGGCAATATATGACTACCATAAAAATCAAAATGCAATTCTCAATAGTCTTCCCAAATCTCCTCCACCTACCCCTCATTAATTAACACCACCACCTCGGACAACTTGTTCGCCATAGTGTTCCCACCCCTCACCGTGTGGGTGATATTAAAATTTTAAAAAGAATTTAAATAATTTTGGATGATTTTAATATATTTATTGTTTTTCTAGGCCATAGATTCACCTTTAATAATATAATTAATGATGATCAAAGAATCACCTTCTAGATGAAGATTTGAAATAGCTAGTTTAATCACCGTTTTAACAACCAATAGAGCGGCTTGTGCTTCGGCTTTGTTCTTTGTTCCCTTTGCTAGTTTCTTGGCCCCCATTGCCAAATATTACCCATCCAATCTATCACCACATATCCTACCCTGGATGGATCTGAGTTACCCTTTGAGGCCCCGCCCAACTTTACCTTGACGCATCCCTCTTCGTATTTTGCTCCATTCAGCATCCTTTGCCACCCTTACATTTGAATTAGCCTAGATAGGTCCCTTAATAGGCCATCTTAATCATTATTTGTTAATAGTATATGAAAATAATGTTTTGTAATCGATTATTATCACATTTTGTCTTGTTATGGAAGAAAATAATTTACTTGTACCATAGACTGACACAATTTGTTTCTTTCCACTTTTACTAGTGCTTTCTCTTAGTGGGTTAGAAATTATTAATCGAGCATTTCATTTACTTCACATTTTTTAAAACTATTAATCTCTTCCCAAGAGTAATAAATCATCTTTATGAAAGGGCCAAAGCATGCACCTGTGTCATACTTTGAGGTAGTCCGACCGGACCCAGTTCAACTAGACTACCTGGGGGCTGCGTGGCGCCTTTGTGGCTACAGGAGTCCAGCCAGACTAGACTACTAGCTTTATAAACTGAAAATTTGGCCGACCCCCCTCATTTACATCTTGAGGAGCTTTGGGAGTTTGGTCAGACTACCTAAGGAGCTTATTCCCTGCCCCCAGTTTTCTAGGTATGTTCATTTTTTTGCTTTTTTTTTTGGTATTTATAATTTAAAAAATTAATATAGTTATTGTTATAATTTTTTTATTTTGTAGTTTATTGATTTTTTGAATTTTTTTTGAATGAAACATTAGAAAAATGTTTTAAAAAAATATGCATTAAATTAAAAAAATAAATCACTTTCTCATTACCCTTATATATAAACCATAAAAAATTATAATCAATATACTATATATATAAAAAAAAATCCTCATACTCATAGAAAGACATAGACACATATAACTACACCTACACCCACACCCACACCCACACCCACACTCACATGCACATACATACAAATATACATACACACGTTCATAAACATGCATACATAGATGTACATGTGTGTGCATGTGTATGTGTGTATATGTATGTTTGTATGTCCATGTGCATGTATATATGTGCGTGTATATATATGTATGTGTATATATATGTGTGTATGTGCATGTATGTGTACATGTATGTACATATGCATGCATGTGTATGTGTATGTGTGTATGTAGGTGTATGTGTGTGTACACATGTATGTATGTATGTATGTATGTATGTATGTATGTGTGTGTGTGTATGTGTGTGTATACATAGACACATACACATACATACATATATACACAAAGACACACATACACATACCGTCCACATATATACATACATACACTGACATGTATATATATAGACATACATGTACACACATACTGGCACATACATGTTCATACATGTGTATACACACAAGCATACATACACACGCACATGCCTACAAATATGCACAGATACACACACACACACACACACACATACAGATAAACATGTATGCAATACACATATGTGCACATACACACGCATACACGAGCATGTACATGCGTACGTATGTGTGTACATGTATGCATATATGCGTGCATGTATGTGTGTAGAGTATGCAAGTATGTATGCATGCATATGTATGTGTATGTGTATATGTGGGTGCATGTGTGTGTATGTATGTGTGTTTATATGTGCATGTGTGTTTGTACCTATACAATATGTATGTGTGTGTATATTTATGTGTACATGTATTTAATTTTAATGTTTCTTTAAATTAATTTGTATCAAATGTTTCAATTACTTCAAATTGTACTTTAAATTACAATTGTATCATTTTCAAATATGTTTGAATTAGTTTAAAATATTTTTCAGAATTAATTTAAATTATTTAAAAGTATTTTCAAATAATTAATTTTAATTTAATATTTGCTTTTATTACACATACAAATATTTTCCACATGGATGATCATACATCAGACGCTAGTGTTCATCTTGAGGGCACTGACTAGAAATCTATACAGTCTGGTCCAATGCCCTCCATTGATAGTTAGCGCAGGGCTCATATTTTTGCCGAGACCATTCTTTCCCTACAACATGCACTAGATCATCTTGATTCCACATTACTTCCTGTCGCTGCCCAACCAAATAAGGAAAGGGCATGAACTATTAGGGATCAGTTGGTTTGTATGATTAACACTATTCAAACATATGATTATTATGATGATATATCTATTGATTCTTTCTATAGATCCATTTCTCGTAGTGTGATTGACACGGTGAAATGGGATACCATGAACATGGATGTATCTTCCACACAGGTCCATACCATGTTCCTCGATTATCAAGGTCCGAGATAGAAGAAGATTAGGGGCTATTTAGTTACAAGGTGCACTGATCTAATTGTTACCCCATTCATATATCCTAGATGGTTGGTAGCTCATCATATGTGGCCACAGAAGAATGAGTTGCCACTTTATTTGTGCAAACAATTGTTTGCAGAGTTTCATATGGCCCTAGATGTTGATTATACTCGTATACCAGTGAATTTTGAACATGGTAGAGGGAGGCTTAGTGATAAATATATACGACTTGATGCACCGACGCTTGATAATAAATCAGCATTAGTTGGTCCAAACCTTTTGGTTCTACCAAAACTTTTGGAGTTATCACATACAACCAATGTACCAACCGATGATGCTAGATGAGATATCTACTCGAGCATTGTAGAGATTGCCACTCAGGTCAGTCAAATTACATTTGATCGTGTTGGGAGACATCTCTTACGGTTTTAGACTACCATTCCATGGGCTACAAATGCAACATCCAACAGTGGCACTGATCCTTACGCCCGTGTGGACATACCATCTCCATTTAATGTTGCACGGTTGACAGAGGTCGATCCTTTGCACCAGATGAGTGCATTGTTGTCCAATGACTTATTGGATTCATATACAACTCTTTCTTCTCTTCTTGGGATCCAACTCAAGGGTGTACCGACACAGGTGAGACGACGTGTACACAAAGACGATGGTGGTAGAGAATCTCAGGGTGATATGGGGAGAGAGGAGGGAGTTATAGTGCACCCTACAACTCCTCCACCACATACTGATGTTGATCCCACACCTCCTCCTCGACCTACACTAGTTCATCCGACAACTGAGCCACCATGACCTACACTGCTATAGCCTATGACTTTTACACCTCTTGCTCGAGCTCATGGTCATTATACCAGTATGCTTGTTCACAGTTTAGAGGATGCATCATTGGATCTAGATGTTGATGATGTGTCCTTCCATTCATCTGAGATCAGGAGGATTGGGAGAGCCTTTGAGTCTCATGAGGTACACATTATAATTTTTTTAAGGTCATATCATTTATTTGATTTTAAATACTGCATTTCAACTTCAAAATTGTTAACACAATTTGAATTTTGAATTATTTACATCCTCCTACTACAATGGAGACATTAGGAGATCTGCAACCTCCTTTTGCTCTTGCACATGGTCACAGTCAGGTACACATTATTTTTTTCTGTAAGGTCATATTATTTAATTATTTTTCAATAGTGGATTTAAACTTCAAATTTATTAACATATATATATATATATTTCCATACTTATAGTTAGATAATATTTACATGTGCTTATATATATAAGTGTGCTAAATGTGCACATGCACTTTCTTGTGCAAGGAGAGCATTCAGATCATGGATTAGTGGAGGGCCCACCGAGCTAGTTTATGTGCATGTGATCATTGTGTGATGATATTATATGTAGAGTGAATGTACCTTTTTTTACTTATATGTATTTGACACTTGTTTGATGAGATTATATGTACATATGAGACACTTGTACATGTTTGTTTATGTACCCGACACTTGTTTGATAAGATTACTTGTTTGTTTATTACACATGTTTATGAGACCATATTATATTTTTATAATTAGTTCAAGCTACATATAGAATCGACCATGTTATTGTAGATGATAAATCTTAATATTAATTAGTTGAATTGTTAATTATTGATTTGATTTAGTTACTTGAATTAATTAATTAAACCAATTAATCGATTAATTAGTTTTATGAATTGTTAATTGTTCATTTGATCTAGTTAGTTTAATTAAATCAATTAATTAAGTGATTATAATCAATCCATTAAAAATTCAAATCAACTAATCAAATCAATTCAAATCAAACCAATGAATCAATCAAATTAAATCAATTCAATTAAGTGATTCTAATCAATCCAACGAATTTTAATCATTTAATTAAGTGATTGTAATCAATCAAATCAATTATATTAAGTGATTCAAATCAATGAAATGAATTAATCAAATCAAATCAAATCAATTAATCAACTCAATTCAAATCAATTAATTAATTCAATTATATTAAGTGATTCAAATCAATCAATTAATTCAATTTAATTGTATTAAGTGATTCAAATCAATCAAATGAATTAATCAAATTAAATCAAATCAATTAACCAGCTCAATTCAAATCAATTAATAATACAATTCAATTAAGTGATTCAAATCAATTAAAGATATCATGCAACAAATAAAATAAAATAAAATTGTGCAAATTAACTCAAATGTACATACATACATGTGTACAAATTAAAGATAGCAGTTGCAACAAATTAACTCAAATGTACATGTGTACATATGTATATATTGCAAAAAATAACTCGAATGTATATGTATATGTGTACATATGTTGTAAAAAACAAATCAAATGTAAATGTGTACATATGTATATATGTATAGCGATCCAAAAAATAGCTTGAATGTACATACGTACATATGTATGATGATCCAAAAAATAGATCGAATGTACATACGTACATATGTATGACGATCCAAAAAATAGCTTGAATGTACATACACATGTATGTATGATGGTCCAAAAAACTAGTACATACATATATATGCATATGTATACATGCATGTATACGTATATATGCATATATAGACATGTATCATGGTAAAAAAAAACATGAGTTCACTTGTTCTAATAAATTAAGTGAGATCATCATACATAAAATCTGGATCCTCTTTGTTTTTTACTATCTCTAATATCCTTTCATGATCTTCGATAGACAACCTCCACTTTTGGGGGCCACAACCTCTTTTTTGTAAAGTTTCAAATTGTAGTCTTGTTGCTATAACTAAGTGACTATAATGCAAAAAAATTTGGTCGGGCATGTATTTAGTAAATGTAACACCATTATTATCTATCTTTGTTTGTTGATAATAAATACCTTCAACAACGACCGATCCAGTGGGATATTGTTGCCCATCAACATCTTTCACTGATTCTGATAATTTACATTTTGGTTTTGTGCATCATAGTAGGTAATAGTCAACACCTTCTACATTGTTAGGATCTCCTACCACAACAAAAATATCACCTATACACCACAAATTAGAAACAAAAAATTATAAAGTGTATGGTCAAATGTAAACTGAATTCAAATTAAATTAAAATTAAAATTGTACCTAACATAACTTAATCAGAAACACATTCATAATCTACTAAATATAGAGGATCATGCATATCTACAATGTCTATATCTTCATAAGGAGGCGTTGTGAATAAATTTTTCATCTCCCAGTGTGCAACAAATCCATCTCTAATTTATGACATTGTTGAATATTTGTGTTGTTTTCAATGCAATCAACACAAAAACATGATTTTTCTCTTACCCGAATCACAAGAGGTTTGTTAAGTTCTGTAGATATGACTTATTTTCAATGCAATTTCGTAGAAAAACAAGTTCTACATTCTCTTACTCGAATCACAAGAGGTTTTCTATGTCCTGTAGTCATCACTTGATGCAATTTTCTAATGCCATTAATTATTTGGCAATTATAAGGATTGGATCGATCAATATCTTTAACTTCCCAAAAAATAGTGTTTGTTGTATGTCGTGTCACTAGCACCAAAATAACTTTTGCACCATTCTACTATCTCACTTGAATTTTTTATGTTGTTACTTGCACATTAAATTATTTTAGCAATTTAACTCTGACCCATAAGATACACACTCTCCTATAAACGTTGAACATGTACCTCCAAGTTCATGTTGGTGAAGTGCACGCTTCACATAGGCTCCTACTCCATTATTCTCTCCTTTTCCATGTCTACTCCAAAAAAGTTCCTTAAAAACTTTAGACCACGTTTAGCATGCTATTGTGACAACTGATTGAATGCTTTTGCAGTTTTAAATTGCACTGTGAAGTTACAATCAAATATAATATTATTAGTTTAGAAAATTTAATTATACTAGATAATTAAAATATTTAAGTAAAACTTAATTATGGTTACCAACACATCCATTATGTATACACATAAAAATGGCTATGAGCAATTAAATAAATATTTTATATTTATTTAATAATTATTCTTCTATTAAATAGTTAATTTGAAAAGATTAACTTATTTAATTCATTTCGTGTCTTTCTATTAATTAATTCATCTATTCTATTCCTCTAAAATAATTAAATATCTAATATTTAATTATTCCTCTAACCAATTTAACTAAATATATAATGTTTAATTATCTCCTCTAATCAATTAAATATCTAATATTTAATGGTTATTCTCCTATCCTATAGTCTCAAATATTAAATGATTTCTTAAATTATTTAATCTTTCTTATCCAACTCACCTTCCATCTCCACTTCATCTTCCCTTTGCCAACTCATCCATCATGTGGCTAAGAAAATTAATATTTCTTGAATATTAATTCATCATTTTATCTTCAACCTCCAAACTTAATGAATATTGTGTACGTACACATATTTCATAACCATTTCCTATATTCTCTCCAACACTCCCTACATCTTAGGAAGGCCTTGAGTCCACTTGTCCTATCATGCCTAAATATTCTCCAACCATCCCTAGATTCCCTCAGTCAACAACCCAATCAAGGTGAGATGAGTGACACTTGTCTCCTCCTTCCCCCTTTCTCTCAACCTTCACCTTTGCTCACACCCATCCAAATCTATAGATTTGATTATGACCATTGATCTAAGCCACATCATCTCACTCTCTCAAGGTCTATAAAATCAAGAGCTTCAGTTGAGAGAGAGTTAGTCTTCAAGTTTCTTTTTAAAGCTAATCATTTGTAAAACTTATGCATATGTGAGTTTTAATCTTGAAGCAAATAGAAATTAGCATTTTAACATAATCATTTTAGCATAATCATGTAGTATTGCATATCATAGCATTTTTTTAACTACCAGTTATCAATCCATTCTTCATATGCCATCTTGGAAGCTATCAGTGCATTGTCTGAGAGCACACCATCTGCAACCAGGAACAATGGAGTTATGACACAGTGAGACATAAACCATGAAGGTAATATTAGTATTTTTATTTCATATGTATTTCATGTAGTTTCATTGGTTGAGTTTGGATTTCCTGTAGCATTTCCATTGGTACTTTGTGAAACTAACTTGTTGCAGGTAGCATTTTGAGGATGAAATTCAAGTCGACACATTCTGGCGCCCACCATGGGGCTCATGGACCTCACATATACCTTTAAAAATCTCGCAAAAAGTGAAATTAACGCATTTGTAATGTAGATTCACGCACATGTGAATTCTGACAACGCTTTTGTTCCACAGGTTAGCACATTTGCATCTCAGGTAACACATATGTCATGCAGGTTAGCGCTTTTGTCTAAAAATCTGCACATTTGCTTTATAGGTTAACGCTTTTGTCCTCTAAGTTAGCACATTTATTAAAGAAATCACGCTTTTGTGTCCACAGAGCAGTGATTTTGTAGTACAGGTTAGCGCTTTTGCTCTGCAGATTAGCGCTTTTGAGGGGAAAGATAGCACATATGTTAAAATAGCGCTTTTGCTTGCAACTAACAAAATTTTCTTGCAGGTCCGAATATCCAAGAAATTAATTTTTTTCAAACTACTAACATGCATGTGCAGGATGGTGTTTGAGGCAAATTTTATGCATTTTCTCACATAGTTAATTAAAAGCCTTATTTTGGGAAGTAATATATCATGTCTTGCTCACTTAGTCTAAGTAAGAGGATAAATTGACAGCATGCAACTTGCATTTTTAGTAACTTCTCTAAAATAGTTGCACGTAGACTTTTAAAAAGGCTAAAATAAACACCATGCTTGTTGGAGTAACATCTCTAAATAAATGATAGATCACATTGCTATGGAAAGTTAAAAAGAACACTTATATTTCGTGTCTCGAAAGTGGTAGGTATATGCTCTCCCCTTAATTGGGTGACCAAAAAGACAAACCCACTCTTTTATGCTTTCTTTACTTTCAAACAAATAAATCCTTTAGAGGGCCTGCCTTCTCGAGCTGCCTTGAGGGGGCCAGTGAGAGGGAAACAACCTAAAGTGGAAACGGGCTAATACCGAGTCCTTCCAATCCACTCTAAATAAATCGTGTTTCTAACGAAAGTCTCAAACAACATGTGTTGATAAGTTCATACCGACACTATGTTTCCCCATTAACCCTATAGAGCGTAACCTCTATAGGCTAGGAACCTTCTATATTTATAGAGCTGAAAGTGCCACATGTATGGCCACATGACTGGAAGCCTTTACTAAAAACCACTTGTACTAGTTGCCAAAATCCTTCTAGTTGTTGGCATAGGAGGTTGGACCTTTGAAGTGGCTCACAAACATACGGTTCTTAGTAGAGATATAAAGTTTGCCATGGGGAGTTTTCATAGAAACTGGTGCGTGGCTGCCCCAAAGAAGTGAGTGCAAAGGGTGGAGCCAGTGGGGTCAAGCATCTAAATATCCACTTTGAATAGCGTAGCCTCAGGGGAAACCCCATGTGAGATTCAACAACTATTGTCTCAGCCTGCCATATGATTTGTACTTGCTTGTGCATTTTGTTTATTAAACATTGTGTCTTCTATGTTTGTTACTGTGAGGCCTCACCTCGACTCAGTCTGACATTTCAGTGATTTTTATATATTGACTATTACAGATACTTTATTTTGATGCATTTTGGAATTTAGAACTTATATGATTTCAAGATTTGGATAACATTGCTATATTTTGATGATTTACTTATATGCTTAATGAGTTAGAACACTACATGATTGTTAGATAAGATGATATTGCGATAATAGATGTCGTTATTGAAGGACTTTACTATGATAATAGAACTATGATGTATGGTTTAGTTTATGTGAATTAGGATGAAATTGCTTATGTGAAATTTCTTGATAAAAGATGTATTTAATCTATTCAGATGTAAATTGTATGCAAGTGATGATGTGTATTGTTATTCCTTTGAATTATATTATATGTGGATATTTGAAAGTACTAATGTATAAATTGAGATGCGCAGGAAGTTATCCATGTGACCATGAAAATTTATGAAGAACCAAACCTAGACTTATGTATGTTCGTAAGCCAGGGGTTGTCTATTTGGAGAGACAACTCCCCGTTTGTGTTGTATTTTATTCGTAACAGTATATGCTGCATGTGTGTTAAGTGTTATTTAAATTTATTGTGTAAAAGATCTACAAGAGACAATTTCATGTTTTAAATTGTAAAAGTGTTTTATTTGTGTCACTTGACACATGTGTGGATTTAAGTTTAAATGTTTTATTTTTGTCTCTTGGTGGGAAAGTGTTCAACTATAGTTTTTTTTCAAATAATATAACGTGATGTCATAAATACCATGGGAAAAGAATCTTTAGAGAGGTCAACATATGTTTGACCCGAAAATAAACTTCAGAGGGGTTTAAAATGGGTTAAATGAACACCTAGGGGTAGTTTAATAGAATTTCCTAAAGCCCATAAGGTATACCTAAGGGTTAGGGGTAATTTTAGGCAAGTTTCTACTCCTAAGTGACCTTTTAGACACTCTAAAATTTGGCTTTTCTGAGTTGTGCGAAAATTGAAATTAGAAGTTTGAACCTAGTTGTAAACTTTCCTATTCGAATGAGAGTTCTCTTTCCCATTCTGTCTTACCTTCCTCTTTAGTTTTTAAAAACTTATGAGAACTAAGAGAATGAGCTTCTTAAGCAAGAATTTGAAAATTTGAGGGTAATCACCCACTCTCCATTTTTGGAGACAAGAGAAATTTTTTTGAAAAAGAATAGAATAGATTTGAAAAGTAAAATTGGGCTAAGGGTAGAAGAAAAAGATCCGTGGAATTGGGCAACTCTTCCTCAAATACTATCCTACCTTTGGGCGGATTAAGGTTGGTTTCATTATTCTTAAAATGACTTCTTTTTGCATGTATTTGAAAGTATGCTGGTGTAAGAAATCTGTTTTCTTGTATGTTTTTTTTTTGGAAATTTCACTTGATATTTTTGTATATTGTTTTGTATGTGTTTTTGGGAGTTTTTCAAGACCTCTTACTCTTGGGAGAGAGGAGAATCTTGTGGGTGGTAGCAGTGACAACCCTCGAGTGAGAGACTCTCGTTATGAGAGCAATCACAAGGGATTTTTGTGTGACCCTTGCTGCATGGCCTGTTTGTGCAATGGGGGTCATAAGGAGGGATATAAAGCTAGAATGCCTTGGGGGGCATAAGGAATAAGGGGTTGAAATTCTTGATGTATTTGTTGTGCCATGAGGTGGCTACATGTTTTCCATACTTACAGTTCTCCTCAGGGTATTGGTCCACTACCACCCTTGAAAAGGTCATCACCAAAGTGTGGTGCAGTGTAGCCAAGTTGGGAGTGTGTTTGAAATCTGTGTGTTTCCTGTCTTCTATGTGTTTGCATGTTTATTACCCGTCTAGGGCTTGGTTCTCCGAGCTCGGGGGTGGCTACCAGTTAGCCTAGGCTAGGAGGTGAGCACTCCATGGTCATATTTGTGATTTATTATGCAGGATTGTTGGGAGAAAAGAATAGGACAAGTGAAAAGTTGCTGAAGATTATTGTTGAAGAAATCTAATTTCATTTGTAGTTATTAGTTTTAATAGGAGAAATAGACCCTCATTTGTTGGAATGAGAGGCTAAATGTAAATTCAAAATATAGACATGAGATTAGTGATTGTATTTAAATAAAGAAACATCTTGTAAACATTGCAGAATATCTTTAATATTGTAAAAAGCTAGATAGATTCCCACCAACATTGGAATCAAACAAACTTGTAAATTGTCAGATGCTTATATGACTTTTGAGTATCACCTTAAGAAAAGAAAACCCAGTTATAAAGCTACTCAGAAAAGAATAAGATTCTTGTATATCAATCACAAGATCTTATTAAAACATAGGACATTCCTACACCATTTTCGTCACTACTTACGTGGCTGTGGTACAGAGTTTGACGGAGAAATTTTGCAAAGACGTGCTTTTCAACAAAGAGACACTTTATCACAATGAACAAATAATAGCGGTAAAATCAACAAAGCATATCTTCCTAAACCAATAATCACTTATTGACTTTGTCCTTTGGAAATTTCAACAACTTTGAAATAATCACATGCCAGTTTGGACTAGAGCTTAATACGAACAACTTAGAAAACAACAGCAAATGGAGAAAGAAGATAATCCTGTATTCCAAACTTTTGGGTTTACCGCTGTTGACGAAGAAGCAATCAATAGAAAAATTAGAGACCTCGAGCAAGATTTCAAATTTGATAGGCTAATGGAAAAATTGTTGGCAAAGCAAAAAGAAAAATATCTCTTGATGTTGGCAAAATCTAGAGCTAAACTACCACAAGACTTTAACATAGAAAGCTTGAAACAAGATGTGGAGGCAACACCCAAAACATAGATGATCCAAATAATGAAGATGTGAACAAAGAAAGTCATGAAGAAATAAGGAAAGAAAGGTATGACACAAGAAAAGAGCGTAGTGATAAAAGAACTCACGAATAAACAAGGAGAAACTATGTGGATAATCCATTGTTAAACCTTACTCAACAAATGCAAACTCTACAACAATAGATACAAGACATGCAAAATGGAACAATCTCCAAGAAGTATTCATTAGAAGATATATGCCCATATCCGTTCGATAAGAATTTGAATATGATACCATTTCTGCAACATTGCAAGATTCCTAAATATGACAAATACGATGGAAAATCTGATCCTCGGGATCACATTAGGGAGTTTTGTACTATGAGCATGGAATTTTCTCATGATGAAACTTACCTTATGCATCTTTTTCCTAGGAGTTTAAATGGACAATCAATGGAGTGGTTTTCAAGATTACCATCCGGAATCAAATCTTTTGAAGAACTTGTGAATAGATTTATTTCACAATACTCCTACAATATAAAGAATGAGATAACAATGCTGGATCTCTGCAATGTTAAACAAAAGAATGGTGAATCTTCTACGATCTTCTTACAATGATGGAAACACATGTTTAATAGGTATCCCCGAGATGTACCTGATCAAGAAAAAATGGACATATTTATTAATAATCATATCAGTGAAATGAGTTATCGACTAAGAATGTAATGTCCTCCCTCTTTTGCCAAAATGATCGAGAATGGTCTGAAAATAGAGAACGCGATGGTTAAGAAAGGAGAGCTAAAACTTTACAATAATTTATACAACAACAACAATAAAAACAATAACAATGACAAACATAAATTCCGGTCAAAGAATAGGAATGTCAGCAATGAAGGAAATAGCGATAATAGTGCTACAAAATAACAACAACCAATTTTTAATCTATCAAGTCAAATCCCAAGAAATAACAATCCAGAAAGCAATAAAGCCAAGTCCTTCTCTAATCCTCGGAGGAAATTTACAAACATTGGAGAACCTTTGGAATCAGCTCTAAAAACTCTGCTTGCCAACAAATTGATTTTTTTACCAGAAGCAAGAAGTTATGAACCACTAGTCAAGCCAAATTGGTGGAATGACAATCATTTTTGCAATTACCATCAAAATAAAGGACACCAAACAAATGATTGTCAGAGATTGAAACACCTTATCCAAGATCTAATCGATAATGGAACCATCACAGTGGATAGCCATAAGACAAACAAATCACACCTAGCTTTCAAAACTCCACTTCCAAATTATGACAAAGGTGAACCATCCCAATTAAAAGATGACAAAGGAAAAGCCAAAGTGATTTACACTTATACCTATGATGATGTGGTAAATGTTATCATTGTTAAAGATAATCCATCTTCAGAGCCAATCAATGTTATTACGAGAAGCAAAGAAAAAGTTACCTTTCCAGGTATAGCAAAAGACCCAACATCTACTTCACAACAATACAATTTAGTAGAGTAATTACAAAGAATACCCACTCAAATATCAATTTTGGAACTTCTCAAGGTTTCACCTATGCATAAGGAAATTTTGGAGAAAGCTTTAGTGGAAACAACAATTTCAAAATATTTGGATATAGATCAGTTTCAAAACATGGTAGGACACTTTATAGCTCCTCATTGCTTATCATTTTTAAAAAATGATGACGCATCCTTGCAACATCCTCACAATGCTCCCTTACATATTGAATTTACCATCAATAAAATTTGTTTCAAACGTGTACTCATAGATGGAAGAGTCGGCTTAAACATTTGTGCATTAAGTTTGATAAAAGCTTTGGGATATTCAGAAAATATAGTAGACCCGAAAAAGAAAATAACCATCAAGGCTTATGACGAAGCAAAACGTTCTTCTAAAGGAACTGTTGTGCTACCAATCAAAATAGGACATGTGGAAAGGAATACATTGTGTCAAGTTTTAGATTTGAACATCTCTTACAACATTCTTCTAGGAAGACCATGGATTCACAAGATGCAAGCAATTCCTTCTACATATCATCAGTGTGTAAAATTTCCTCATGAAGGACAAAAGATCATTGTAACTGTAGATTCTGCTCAATATTGCAATAATTTGAAGCCAACACAAGATACAAGAATTCCACATAACAGAGAATCAGTATATCCTACCAAAGAAATTCAAGCAAAGTTATGGGAAACTTTTGAGGAAAAGCTCAAATTAAATGATGAAGGAATGGGAAAATATTCTTTGCATAATTTTCCACTTTTCCCTAAGTCATATGGAAAGCCTATAGATATTCAATCAAATATGTCAACAAGATCAAAACATATGTTTAAAGGAACATTTGTTAGTGTTGGAACTCTTGAAGAAGAAAATGAAGAAAAAGACATTCTTGGTTGGTTGTACAAGGATGAAGATAAAACTATAGCAATAGCAACAGAAGTCAATATTCCCATGAAACAATATGGCAAAGGTTATGAAATCATGCAAAAAATGGGATATGAAGGAAAAGGACCAATTGGTAAGCGACATCAAGGTATTTTAGAACCTATTTGTCCACACTCGCAATCCAAAGAAGATAAATCCAAGCTTGGATATCTAAAATCCAATCAAAAGAAACATAATCATCAACAACAAAAGTGGAGAAAGAAATCAGTCTCTAAAGAAGACCAATGGCAAGAAAAGCTACATCAAGTAGCAGAAATAGTAATCAATAAACAAAAGAAGCAAGAAGAACATGAAAAGAAAGAAGATGAGATTACCATCAAAGGTAAAGAAGAATTTTGTCAACAAGTTCTGGAAATACAAAACAATGCAAAATCTAAACAAGATATTCCAAAAGCAGTGAAAATAGAGATGACAGAAATCAAGGAACTCTTTGCACCATACAACATTCCTGTATGGTATAGTGGAGTAATCCTAGATCAAGATTCGACAATTCAAATCAGTATGAGTGGGGTCTAGATGTCTTATCTACTACATCAAGTAAGGAATACAATGAAGACCAAGCAGCTATCATGAAAGAAGACTTGTCTATTACAAAACAAAAGATGGAGTTAGAAAGAAGGCAAGAAAAACTTAGAATTCAGAGAAAAGAGGCGTATGCAAAAAGGAAAGGTAATGACAAAGACAAAGAAGTAATTCCACAAGAAATACAAACAAGGATAGATCAAGCATCTAGAAATATAAGATTTTCATCAAAAGAGGAGCAAGACGTATTCATATGTGGCATAACCATAGAAGAATTAAGAGATAGTCAAGATGGATTGACTATTAGTCCAAAATAAGTTGAGCTTGAAAGGAGACGAAATCTAGCAAAAGAATCCTCTTTATCATGTACACTAGTATGTCAACTCCAAAATGCAAATGAGGTCAATCAAGAAGAGATTTGTAGTATTAAAGATGTGTGTGTTGATATAACCCATTCGTTTAAGGGACAAATGTCAGTTGAAGAACCACTTGAGTGTGAACTACAAAATACTAATATTGATTTTGTTAGATCCAATTGGGAGACGCTTGGGAAAGACAATTCTAAAAAATATTTAATCTATGACAGTACCTATTCTATGCCAAATTATGATCATTATGTCATGAATGTTGAAACACCTAATGATGACAATAATTATGATTTACCCCTTCTTCATCCTGAACTAATTAATTGGGATAATTTAGACAACCCTGAACTGAATATCTTTTCCAATGATCATGACTTAGCCATGTACCTTAATGTTGTCGAACACATCGCACCTAAGATATCTTCCATTGCAGAATCAAGTAATGTTTCTCGTAGTCAGGAGAATGCCAAACTCTCCAGTTGCAAAAGAGAAATAAAACAAGGAAAGAGACCTATTGTTGAAAACCTTTTCATGGCAACACTAGATCAATCAAAAGAGAAAATAAAGAACATATCTGGTGGTGAGAACCTATTTGAGGCGCCAGAAGATGAAAAGTTTGACATTCTTCCTACATATTTTCAAGAGAGATTTGTTATCCTGATAGAACCAATAGAAGTAGTAAACATTGTTACATCAAAGGACCCTAAAATACTTCATTATGCTACCTCATTATCAGAAGAAGAGAGGAAAGAATAAATGGAATTCTTTAAGCAAAGACAAATAAATTTTGCTTGTTCCTATGCAGATATGCCAAGACTTAATCCAAATCTTATCATGCATCATCTTAATGTGGATTTAAAAGCAAAACCAGTTAAACAGAAGCTAAGAAAGATGCATCCACATATTGCTCTTCTTGTAAAAATTGAGCTAAAGAAACTATTAGAAGTGGCTTTTATAAGACCTATTGCTTATCCAGAATGAGTTTCAAGTATTGTACCAGTGTCCAAACCAGATAAAAGTATAAGAGTTCATACAAATTTTAGAGATCTAAATAAAGCATGTCCAAAAGATGATTTCCCGCTACCAAACATTGATATAATAGTGCCTTTATAAATGTATCATTAGGAGCTCTCCTAGCTCAACATGATGAAGGAGGAAAAGAAAGAGCAGTATATTATATCAGTAGAATGCTTGTTGGTTATGAATTAAATTATTCCTCAATAGAAAAGACATGTCTAGCAGTTGTATTTGCAACTTAGAAGTTGCGACATTATATGTTGATTCATTCTGTGAAACTAATAGCAAAGATAGATCCACTCAAATATTTGTTGAGCAAGTCAATTTTGATAGGGAGACTAGCCAAATGGGTTATTGTAAAGCGGAAAAATCGAACCCTAGTCGTTCCCCCTTCCCAACTCCAAGGATAGAGAAGGGAGAGTCACTAGGGTTGATGGTTTTCACTTAGGAGAGACTTTACATTCAAAAGAGGGGTTGAAACCCACAAGATCCAATCCCATGCAATGCAAGATTGGATTCTAAATGAGTTTCAAGGGTTGTGACATCAAGGATACCCTCTTTTGTAAAGAATGTAGATAGAAAGATTGAACTAGGAATGCATGTAAAGTAGGAAAGATTCGCTTATAAACAGAGATAGGGATATGGGATGAAGCTGTGGACTTGGAATTAGTATTAAAATGTCGAGACGGTGCTATTCTGCAAATTTGAGTGAAAGTCGACAGGACGATGGTGCCCGACGTGCACACGGTCCTCCGAAAAATCCGCGAAACGAAGGGGGATCTGTTCGTCTCTGCACAAGGATTCCAGATCTTCAATTACAGCCACGTACCTACAACCTACACACAGAAAAGAGAGGATGATTGGGGGGTTAGGGATGAGGGGTTTGCCTTTAGGTCAAACCCCAGTTTTGGAATTAACCAAGAAATGAGAATGCTATAAATGTAAATGTTTGTAATGTAAACAAGTACTGATACCTTGTTGTAAGAATGTTTGTATTCTTACACGCGAATGTGTAATGTATGTAGTATGTTGTATGTTGTATGTGATCTCCTCTTCAATGGTTGAATCCTTGTCTTGAATGCAACACTTAGCCTTGAATGGAGACTTAGAATGCTCAATTGCTTGAAGGAATGCTTGAATGCTTGAATTTTTGAATGTTTGAATATTGCTTCCGCGTCTTGCTCACATATGTTTTCCTCCCTTTTTTGGAAGAGGAAATGTAGTTTATATACTTGTCAATTAGGGTTGTTAGACTGATTTTTCTAACCTTAGGCCGACCAGGAAACATTATTTCCCGAATTGCAAACTTAAAGACCCGATGCCCAAAAGAGACCGGGCCCAAAATAGGGCCAGGGACCAGGGCGCTGGGCGCCATGGTCCTGGGGGACCAGGGTGCTGGGCGCCCTAGTCCTGAAGGACCAGGGCGCTAGGCGCCCTGGTCCCACCTCCCGGGATAGCAGGGTGCAAGGAGGGATCAGGCCAAGGTGTAGAAAAATGCAGTTTTTGATGTTGTAAACAGGTTTCGAGGTCTCCATTCAGGTTCAACGTTGCGCCGCCATCGTGAAGACCCAAATGCAGTCGAAATTGCAAGTGTCACAATTTTAGGACGCTATAGTTATGATACTGAATGAATTTGATATAGAGTATGTTGACTAAAAAGCTATCAAGGGACAAGTCATCGCTGATCAATTGGTCGATGCACCTTTACAAAATGGCATGCCTTTGCACATCAAATTTCCTGATGCAGATATCTTGACAGTAAGTACAAACTTTTGGGAATTGTACTTTGATGGTTCTTATACACAATATGGATCAGGCATAGGAATCTTTTTCATCACACCTTAGGGACACACAATTCCGAAATCATATAGACTGCAGTTTCCATGCACAAATAATACTACAAAGTATGAAGCATTGGCTATTGGGCTTAAAATGGCCATTGAATGGACCATCAAAGAACTACATGTCTATGGTGATTCACAACTTATCATCAATCAAATAAATGATGAATATTAAACTAAGGATGATAAGCTCATGCCATACAAACAAGTGGTGGAGGAGTTTAAAGAACACTTTAAAGAAATATCATTCATTCAGATTCCAAGAAATGAGAATAAAGCAATAGATGCAATGGCTACAATAGCATCTCTCTTGCAAAATAAGGAGAATCAACAACATTACAAATTTCTCATGGAAGATATCTTAACCCCTACCATTCAATCCCAACATGCCTACCAAATTTGCCATATATCAGGAACCAATCAATCCTCATACGGTCAAACTTATCAATATTTAAAAGAAAATATCCTTCCTCTTGACTTATCCCGCAATCAGAGAAGGAATTTTATCCGTCAATCCTCTCGCTATACCATTATTGCTGATATCCTATATAGGCGTGGTTTAGATGGTACTTTGTTGAGATGTCTTGAATAAAAAGAATCTAAGAAAGTTCTTAACAACATTCATGCAGGTATTTGTGGCACAAACTCAAGTGGTTTAACATTGGCTAAGAAACTTCTTCGTATGGGTTACTATTGGCCTACTATGGAGAAAGATTCATTCACATATGCTATAAAATGAAAACAATGTCAGATCCATGGAAATCTCATTCATACAGCATCACAAGAGTTATATCCTATGACAGGATCATGGCCATTTTCTCAATGGGGCCTTGATTTGGTAGGAAAGATAAATCCCTCATCTTCTAATGAACATAATTTTATTCTGATTGCCACTGAATATTTTACTAAATGGATTGAAGCAGTGCCTTTAACAACAGTGACAGGAAAATAAATATCATCATTTATTTTGAATTATATAATCTGTCGCTATGGAGTTCTTATGACCATTATCATTGATAATAGAAGACCATTCAAAAATCAAGATGTGAAGGAGCTATGTGAACAATTTCATATCAAACATAGGTTTTCTACTCCATATTATCCATGAGGAAATGGTCAAGCTGAGGCATCAAACAAAACTATCTTGAAAATCTTGAAGAAAACAGTCAATGAAGCTGGAAAAGCCTGGCACATTCAGCTAAATCCTACTCTTTGGGCATACCAAACTAGCATCCGCATTCCAACAGGGGCAACTCCATATTGTTTGGTCTATGGATCAGAAGCCATACTACCTATAGAAGTAGAGATACCTTCTCTACGAGTATCCTTGTAAGGTCTTATACCAGAAGAAGAACAACGAGTCTCTCGACTCTAGGAACTTGAACTGATTCAAGAACATCGCCAAAATGCAACAGATCATTTAAAGGTACATCAACAAAGAATGGCAAGAAGTTATAACCACAGGGTCAAGCTGCACATTTTTTAGATTGGCGATGTAGTTCTAAGGGAGAATCCAAGAAATCAGCAAGATCGAGACAAGAAGGGAAATTTTAAACCAAATTGGCTAGGACCTTTTGTCATAGTAGCAACATATGGATTAGGAGTATACAAGTTATCTACCCCTGAAAGTGATTGGTTTGATGAACCTATCAATTCTATTCATCTCAATAAATTCTATGCTTGAGATATAAAGTCCCGAAACAAAATCAATAAAAAGCATATAAAACCCTGAAAAAAATAAATCAATAAACATCCAAAAAGCCAAAAAATCCCCTTAAAAATCAAAATATGGAAAAAATGCAATAAATTTAGACGGTGAAAACCTGGTAAATAGGCGCTATCTAAAAAGTGAGTTCCTCCATCTATGGGATCGCTTTGCGCACCTATCAACTTCATCATATCCAATCTATCGCTTTCATCATATCCTAGCTTATCCATTCCATCTTTCACTCCATTGCTCTGAACCATTAGCAGAAAATATGCAACTTACCAATAGTTATAACTTTTTGACATACTTGTTGTAGTCAGTGTCTTAAATCTTATCAGAATCAATCAATCTGCATTTGTATCCATCCATGGTTTGGATCTTGATCAATTCATACATCCATAATAAATTTTTGTTTCTACTGGGGGCAAAATCCTAATTCCTTTTGCTAAGGTGATCTCTTGAATCTTTAAAAAATCCAAAACATTTGAAAAACTTAGAAAAACCAAAAATACCTAGGGTTTTGAAACAGATAACGAGCAACAAAGCAACCAAAAATCAAGGCATTTCATCATCAACTAAATCATGAAACTTAGAGACCGAAGAATCGATCAGCAAGTAATAAAGGATTATCAAAGATCATTCATCAAGATGATTATATCAGTTAATGACCATAAGAACATATGAATGACATACAAGATTTAATATTTATATCTTGATTTTATTGCTAACCATGTACTCTATGCACCTCAAGGATGTCCATGACTAGAGAAGCTATGATGGGGCATGATTATTTTCTTTGATTGTTGTCTGTGGTTTATCTCTTACTACGGTATGTACTTGTCTCTGGATATGATCGGCAAAAGATCAAGGAGGATGTTCCAAGTCATGCATGAAAGGAGATAATCCTTGTCTGTTCTGCAAGCAATACTCAGGTCAACTTGATTCATTATATCAAGTTGCTTGCATTAACTTTCTATATCAAAATCCATGTAAGAAATACTCAGGTCATCTTGAATCATTATGTCAAGTTGCTTGTATTTTCTTACAACATTTTAAAGCTCAATGATGAAATCAAGCACTGTTACAAGATAACATATGAAGAATGACAGTATCATTTTTAGTTAGATCATTTCATTAGCTCATTATTCATCTGCTTTATAAGCATTCAATGTTAGTTGCATTATAAGCATATCATTTAATTAACAAACAGATCAATGGTCATGAATAAAGATTGAGTATACTTGGACAAACAAAAACAATTTGCATTTAATCATCATCCATTTCATTTAGTTGCATTTAAATCATTGCATTAATTTGCATTCAATTAAGTGCATTTCATTCATCATGTAGTGTATCATCATTATTATTTGCATTATCATTAAAGTTCATTAACATCATTTAGTTGCATCTTTGCACTTAGATTCATAATCATTATAAGCATTACATATAAATCAAAAGACAACTCAATCATTCATTTGCATTTCCATATAGATCATTGCATTTGCATCATTTAAGTTAGTAATCATTTTCATTTGCATCCAAGATCATCAAAATCGAAAATCAAAAAATATTATCATTGCATCATGTTGATCATTATCATAAAGCAAGAAAAGATCATAACATCATCCATATAATCAATGCATATAGATCATCATCAAATAGAGTAACATGCATAAATATCATCATCCATATAATCAATGCATATAGATCATCATCAAATAGAGTAACATGCATAAATATCATCATCCATCTAATCATTACATCCATATAATTAATGCATATAGATCATCATCAAATAGAATAACATGCATAATAAAGATCATCGTCATATAAAGTCCATGTCTGCATATAGAATCATCATAAAACAATAAAAAGTCCAAGTATACAGTGATATCAGATAAACAATACAAGTGCCTCCAAATCAAGTCATGGCTGTCATGTACCACTACCACCTGACTCTGTCCGTCTCTGTAGTTGTGAGCAAGAAGATCCTCCAGATACCTATCTCCCATGATCACCACTCCTATGAGGAGGTCCCATGACCCCACCACTGCTAGTATCCATCAACATGGTGGTATGATAACTACCTACTCTCTGGCTCTCTGCAACTACCTCCTCATATCGTCATTGCTAGTGGGAAGTCTCCTTCCCAGCCCGAACTAATTCTCTAACAGTGTCAGCCGAGAGAGTACCCGATCCAATCTGCTGAATATGATTAAGAAGGCCCTGAGTATCCTGCTGTCTCCTAACATCTCTATCCCTCTTAGCCATGAAAGTATGTACCTATGCTCGAAGCTGATCAATCTGTGCTCTAAAACTATCAATGGTCTCCTACTCTAGCATATCATGCTCTAGTGCATTCTGCTCTGGCAAATCCTATTGTGGTGCATGAACCCCAATCCCCTCCTCACCACCTCCATGTCCACCTATTGGCATCTCAGTCCAAGTAGCTCTTAGAACCTATTGTCTAATAAGTGGAACATGATCCTCTAGATCCTCATTATCTCCACCATGAGCTGTAATAACTCTAGGGTCTGGCTGAATCTGACCAAAGTCAATGCCTCTCCCACAACCCCCATCCAGTCTAGTCATCCTGCCTCCTCCTATCAATGGCAATCCTCTCGATGCTCTCATCCCCGCCCTACCATGCTCCTTCCCAATCCGTCCAACATCCCTCCCACCCATAGGACGTGGTCTCCCAATCTCGCCAACTGGTCCAAACGGTCCTCCAAGGACTCTCAATCGACCTCCCCTCTGTCCAGGTCTCCTTCCACCCCCACCTCCATCTCCACCCTCATCTGCATCTCCCCCAACCTCTTGAGAAGCTCTGAGCTCTCATCTCCATCTCTGTCTCATAAAAATTGGATCATCTGAATCATCATCCTCATCTCCTAAGCTGGGAGGAGGATCTATTGGATCAGTAATACAAGGAAATGGATGTGCTAGTATGTATTGAGCATACTCTGCATTACCACCAGGACCAAGAATGTGCAATCTCATATCATAAGCCACTCTCAGAGAAGCAAGAAACTCTACACAAGCAATCTCAAATGATAAAGAAGGTCCCCAATGTCACCTATCTCTGTACCATCGAGCATATATCGTCACACCAGTAGGCATAGGCTGGATGATACCAAACTGTCTAAGAATGGGACTAATCAATTGTTGCTCAATAATTTAAGGAGTCCGACCAATGAGATATCTACTCTGCATGATAAATGGTAATGTTTGTGCATCATCCATCCATGGTTCACAATTAACATATGGTCTCCAAGTAATACTATCCAATGAATCAAGCACCCAACGCCAATACTCCATCTTACCCAGCTTATGCTAAGTAAGGATACCTGCATAAAAATACACATACAACTGCCTCTCTCCATGAACTCTGTGATGGATAGGCCGAGTAATAGCAATGTGCTCCCAGCACCAGATCTACAATAATGTGCATCCTATAGACAAACTAGCACTCTCATCATACACCACCTGATGAAGATCATGATATAAATGAGAAATCATACAAACACCCCAAGCATATCGAGTACGATACTGCATCATACTCAGGAGAATCTCACCCCATCCAACAAAAAAACCTCACGATCACCTATTAGGACAAATAAATCCTCCAATCAAACCAACAAGAATCATAGGGAGAGTCTCGTAATACATAACCATATCCTCACATCGGATCTCTCCTCTAGCGATGCTATCATCAGCAAAAATGGCTTTGCAAGCCTCTGTCCCAACACGATCCTGAAAAATCATACTGCACTAACTCGCCTATCACTGGGATGTGCAGAATCCTATAGACATCCTCGAGCGTCCCACTAATCTCACCCGTGGGTAAGTGGAAAGTGTTATGCTCACTGTGCCATCTCTTGGTTAACACCATCAATAATTCTCTATTATGCGTAATCTCAGGCATATACAATAGATGACGTAAACCACAAGCATCTATATGTCTAACCTTTGCCTGTGTCAGCTCTGGCACTAAATGATGTACTGTCGGTAATTTCTTCCGACATTGGAGAACATCAAGTTTCTCCTATTTTCCAAGAGAATTAGATCAATCATTACTTATCTATCAAAATAAAATCAAAGCTATCGCTAATCTATCAAATCTATCAAATCAAACTCAAGCAACTGACGCTATCAAATCAAACTCAATCAACTTACGCTATCAAATCAATCAAATCAAACTGAAGCAACTTAAGCTATCAAATCATTTTAAAACCTATCAATCATGGTTTTCTATCAATCACTAAGTTCAATCAAAACTCTGCTAAGCTCTTGCATCAGAAACTAAATCGGTTTCTTAGAGCTACTCTATCAAAACAAATCAAATCGATCTATCCAACAACATCAATCAATCAATCAAGTCCATATTCATCACACGCGTGCATCAAACATGTTATTTATCTAATCATCAAAGTGATTTTAGCTTTTGCATCTATCAAAAATATCAAATTTTGAGCATATGCACTATCCTGCTGAACATAAGCGCTAAACAAAGCATATGTGCTAACTTTTTCAACAAACGTGCTAACCCTACGCATGAATGCGCGAAACATGCAAAAACGCTATCAAACAATGCATATGTGCTAACAAATGACACATACGTGCTAACCTATGCATATGTGCTAACATCATTAACATATGCACTATCCTAATGAGTATATGCGCTATCACATGCAAATGCGCTAAACTTAATGGCATATGCGCTAAATCTAAATGCAAAAGCGCTAACCTAATACCGAAAATCGCAAAAAAAATTCAAAATTTTAAAAACGCGCCTAAAAACATGAAAAGTTGCACGACAAGTTGAAAACAAAGCTCGGGATAAGATACATACCGGATACCCATACTTAGGAGGTCGCTGATATTGTCGAACACGCTCAAATCGATGGTTCTCCACATGAATCACCATTTCGCCACCTCACCAAGAAAATTTTCTTCACAATGAAATTAAAATTAACCTTGGTTAATTTTATATTTACTATTTGAAGAGTAATTAATGCTATTCAATGGGGCAATTTAATTTGTTTTTTACAAATGAGTTTAATTGATGAGACCTTTTTTATCAATTATCATGAGGGGGCACACAATTAGGATTTTTTTTAATCTCCATCAGGCGCACTATTGAGACTTGATTTAATCTTTGAAACAATGTTGTCTTAACATCATTTCAAAGAGGGGCAAAATGTATACACATAAAAATGACTATGAACAATTAAATAAATATTTTAAAATAATTATTCTTCTATTAAATAATTAATTTGAAAAAATTAATTTATTTAATTCATTTCTTGTCTTTCTATTAATTAATATTTTATTAATAAATTCATCTATTCTATTCCTCTAAAATAATTAAATATCTAATATTTAATTATTCCTCTAACCAAGTTAAATATATATCTAATGTTTAATTATCTCCTCTAATCAATTAAATATCTAATATTTAATGGTTATTCTCCTATCCTATAGTCTCAAATTTTAAATTATTTCTTAAATTATTTAATCTTTCTTATCCAACTCACCTTCCATCTCCACTTCATCTTCCCTTTGCCAACTCATCCATCATGTGGCTAAGGAAATTAATATTTCTTAAATATTAATTCATCATTTATCTTCAACATCCAAACTTAATGAATATTGTGTACATACACATATTTCATAACCATTTCCTATATTCTCTCCAACACTCCCTACATATTAGGAAGGATTTGAGTCCACTTTTCCTATCATGCCTAAATCTTCTCCAACTATCCCTAGATTCCCTCAGTCAGCAACCCAGTCAAGGTGAGATGAGTGACACTTGTCTTCTCCTTCCCCCTTTTTCTCAACCTTCACCTTTTCTCACAGCCATCCAAATCTACAGATTTGATTATGACCGTTGATCTAAGCCACATCATCTCATCCTCTCAAGGTCTATAAAATCAAGAGCTTCAGCTGAGAGAGAGTTAGTCTTCAAGTTTCTTTTCAAAGCTAATCATTTGTAAAACTTATGCATCCATGAGTTTTAATCTTGAAGAAAATAGCAATTAGCATTTTAACATAATCATTTTAGCATAATCATGTAGTATTGCATATTATAGCATTTTGTTAACTACCAGTTATCAGTCCATTCTTCATATGCCATCTTGGAAGCTATCAGTGCATTGTCTGAGAGCACACCATCTACAACCAGGAACAATGGAGTTAGGACACAATGAGACATAAACCATGAAGGTAATATTAGTATTTTTATTTCATAGGTATTTCATGTAGTTTCATTGGTTGAGTTTGGATTTCCTGTAGCATTTCCATTGGTATTTTGTGAAACTAACTTGTTGCAGGTAGCATTCTAAGGATGAAATTCAGGTTGACACACATTAAACCAAATCCAATGTTGTGAAGCACTTATTCGACGATGTATGATATTTTCAAAAAAAATCTCAATACAAAGTGCTACATAACTCCTGTCATGACAAGTATCAACACTGATATAAAAATGAACTTCCTTAACGATAATGCATTCATCTTCATCATATTTTAGACTGTCCACATAAAACTCTGCATGTCTATACAAAACTTGTATAAAAATTGCAACTTTCTCAGAATGATAGTATTGACTTTGAATCTTTGTGTGAGGACTGAATGTATAGTTCTCAGAGAAGTCTACTATGGAAAGTATACAACCTAGAGGAAAGCAATTTTTTGAGATACGAAATTGTTTTTCTTGTCATCTTGCACCATGACAGTGTAGGATATGTGGATATATCATGTTCCGAAATCTACACATGAACTCTTTGTAAGGCAATTCACTCTCTTTTAACACATTTTTTTCTATTAAGCTCCTGACTTTGTCTGGTATTTTTCATATTCAAATCTATTCCATAGAACTTGCACTGAAAGATCAACATTGTCAATTTGTACAAATTTCTTCAAATCTCCACAGTCAGCACATGTATTTTTAATACATTGTATTCATCTGAACCTTCTAATCTGTCACATAAAATGGACTTAACAAATTGTGTTGTACTTGCAGGGATGAGTACATTTGGATTACTTTCTGTCATTTC